>NW_017731405.1:4781921-4799228 GCF_001890085.2 Hipposideros armiger | reverse complement strand
TCTGAGCAACAGCAGTTCGAGTCCAGCCCGAGCTGAGCAGCCGCTGAGCTGCCAACAGGTAGCAGGATGGCTCAGCAAAAAAAAAAAAAAAAAAATCCAGATCCTGAATACACCTCCCTGAAGGTTAGGAGAGGCTAGGGGTTTGCATTTTTAACAGATACAGATAATTTTGATACAGGCCGTACAACAACCATCATTTCTGAAATGTTGGCTATGTAAAATTAAATTAGACAGACAGCCCTGAGGGAATCATGAAAATTGAGCCACCCCTTCTGGGAGAGATGTAGGTTGGAATGATGACAATGCTAATTAATGAGTTAAATACGAGTCTAGAAATCAAAAGACCAGGTTTCTGTTCCAATTCTGCTCATAACTAGTTTTAAGACATTGGAAGTGAGAAGTGTGGGGGTGTGGCGGGGGGGGGCGGATTATTTTTCTTGTCTGGGCCTCAGTTTCCTCATCTATAAAATAAGATTGGATTAATCCCTGCCAGCTCTAATGTTCTTTGGCTCAATGAGTTCAAGTAATGGGAGCGTGGGCCTGTACTTAATTTCACCCTTATGCATTCTTTGAAAGAAGCATTCCCTTTACTTCCTTGGGGTATGGCAGTGGGAAATTGCAGGGAAATGCCCAGGATGGTTTCCATTTGGGGGACCGTTTCATTAGCATTCAGGGCTGTATATAAGCAGGTGCTGGATGCTATACCAAATTGCCCCTCAGAAGTAGATCTCCACCTTCCCAGTTGCAAAAGTTCTTTCTTAGTAAGAAACTTACCAAACTAATACAGCAAAGGGGGAGTAAAGAAAACCCAGGAAAGTTCCTATACTTGAAAATTACCTTGGCAATTACACAAAGCAGTTTAAAACAAAAACAAAAAAAAATGAGTGGCAACCAATAACAACAACAAAGAATTGATTCCCAAGCTAAAATCTCTCAGATTCAGCCCAAAGCCAGTTGGCACACATAAGCTACAAATCCTGGGAGATCCAGGACCCTGGAAGAACTGTATGGGTGGTGGCAACAGGGGCCCTAACAAAACAACCTTCAGAGAACAAACAGACTGTTAACTAGTTCTTCTAAGAAAAAAAGAGTTTTTTTCCTTTAAAAGCTGTCTTTTGTGAGTCTTGGGTCCCTCTAGTAATGAACATAGTGCCAAGCTGTTAACCCAAAGACTGGAGCCCTACATACCTCCTCCAGAGCCTACTGTAGAAATCCTTGTTTGTTCTGGAAGCCCTTTTATCAACACTTCAGTTACTCCTACAGTGGGGATGGCAAACACTACTGTGTAAGAAACTATCTGCAAATACCAGAATGGCTAATCCCAAAAATAAGGTGTTAATTGGTCTCTGGGTGATTCCAACCTCACACACAATAACCTGTAGTGTTTCTTTTCAACTGTAAAGGTTTTGCCCTCACTGCTAGTCCAAAATGCTGGGCCCTTCTTACCTGAATTTCTTTTTTCTTTTTTGTCTTCTTTTCAGCTCAGGTTTTAGGCAAGGATAAAAGGAAACGAAAGTGGTAAGAAATATAAGGGGTCTTTCTCTCTTCATCTGACAGTAATTACAGGGTGTTAAACCCAAAGTAAACCAGGCTGTACAGCATCCTCAGGAAGAACAGAATTAGGAGGGAAGTTTGTCATTCCTGAAGTCTTCATCAAGAGCACAGGAACCCTCCATTAAATAATAAACACGTCTTAGTGCCTCTGGCCCAATGTTCAGTTCACTGTGGCCCAGTTTCCCTGGCTGTTGGCTCTTTACCCTAGGCAGAGATCAAATCAGCAAACCACTGACATTAATCCTTTGTATCATCTGTATTTTCATCTCCCACCTCTGACCTGCAACAACTTCACATTGTCAGCTCAGATGCTGGGGTTTCTGAACCCTTCCTGTGCCACTAAACATGAATTTCCTCATCTGAATGAAGTAGTGTGACTGGAGCGGTGGCACTGCAGGAAAGACCCACCCAGGCTCCCACCAGGCAGGGACAGAAAGCCTCTGGGTTCTGCTCCCAACTTCCTTTATCTTTTAGACCACCACCCATTGCCAATACTTCAGTGTCAGTTGAGTAGATGGCCCTAAAACAACAGAGTTTTGAGAAAGTACAGTTCTTGCCCTTTGCTTGCGAACAGGGCCAGAGCAGAGAGAGGAAAGGATTGCACTGATGGGGCTGGTCCTTCCCTCACATTCTCCAGGGTAGACACAGTGTTGACCTGTACTTTGAGACCCTCCTGAGACTGCAAGTACTTCCTGATGGGCCTGCCCGCCAAGTTGCCTCTGGTGGGACTGGCCTGGAGCCTGTAGAGCAAAGGTCAGGAGACAGGATGCAAGGGTCTATCTGGGAACAGAGGCTGAGCCGGCCCAGCGCTGGGAACTGAATGCTCAGACATTACTTCACATCTCAGCGGAATGATGCAATGATAGCTGTGCTGTGGGTTCTGTTAAATAGCTCAGTGTTTGGTTCTCTGTCCTCAGTGATATTCTTGTCACCAAGCCAATGGCTTCGTCAGAGGGATTAAGCAAGGACCCTCTGATAGCCATTTTTTGTTACTGGTAGTAAACACTAATAATTATAGGCTCCTTCTACTGAACACTGTGCAAAAGCCAACAAGGAAAAAAAAAAGCGGCACCACCTTTCCAACAACTCATCTCCATAAAGATTATTTTTAAGTCCTTCTATATGATTCAGTCAACAAATATTCACAGAGCAGTTTTTATGGGCACAGCTATATGCTGGATCTGCTGGTAGATGACGAATTCAACACCATCCTACCCTCCAGGAATGTGCAAGACATTACAGAGGATAAATGTGCCCATAAAAACCAGATAGTCCTAAGTACCCTGACAGAGACCTGGAGCGAGGTGGACGGAAAGGCTATTTCTAGCTGAGGAGGAGCAACCAGGCTGGTCTGTGTTGAGTTATCCTTGTGTGTATGTTATACTCAGGGGTAATTTATCTCTATTATTAAAACTCAGTGCGCCTGGTGGTGTGGTGAACCCTATCTATCCTTTCTCCATTCCAGGATGTAGTAGAATAGGTGTTTTATATGAAATCTCACCTGAGGCCAGCCGAGCAGCTCAGTTGGTTAAAATTTAGCTTAAGAGTGTGAGCTCTGAGCAACAGGGCTGCCAGTGAGATTCCCACATGGGCCAGTGACACTACTCCCGAGCTGAGCTGTCACTGAGCTGCCAACAGGTGGCTGGATGGCTCAGCTGGTGTAACAACAAGATTGCCTGTTCGATAGTGGGCTACACCCGCCCGCAACTTAGACTGAACTCAGCACCTTGAGCTGAGCTGCTGCCTGGATGGCTCATTGGATACAGCATGCACTCTTAACAACAAGGATGCTGGTTCGGTGCCCGCATGGGATGGTGGCTACGCCCACCTACAACTAAGAGTATAACACAGCACCTTGAGCTTAGAGGCCACGAACTGCCAACGGGCAGCCTGATTGGCGACTGGCGCCCTCCACAACTAAGACTGAAGAACAACAACTTGGTTGGGCCCCCCTCCCCAATTCCCCAACACTGTTCCCCTCCCCCAATTCCCCAATTTTTTAAAAAATAGAAATCTCACCTGCTCTAGTCTTTATATCACTTCCACTATGACAGATAAAAAGAGAGGGCAGGGACCTCTGAAATAGTTTAGAATGGTACCTAATTAATAAACCCCACTGGGGTTTATTCAAGTTCTCCAGTACAACACTGAAACCCACACAAAACCTGAAATGGATTCCCCACCAGAGATTCAAGAATGGCCTGCAGTTGTCTTCACTTATTTACCATAACTCCCCTTCTTCCCACTATCAGCAATGCACCCATAACACACCCAACTTCCTCTCCAGGTGCCTAAAACATGGCCAGCTTCCAAGAAGATTCTCCACACGCCTCGCCTGTCCCCTTAATTCATGAAATACATCACCATTTGTAATGTTTATTTCCTTATCATCTATCTTTTTGACCAGACTGCAAGCTCCTGAAAGACAGGGGTCCTTTCTGTCTTGTTCCCAATGTTATACCCAGTGCTTATCACAATGCCAACACATAGGAGATGTGCACAAATTATTTGATGTATGAATAAATGAGTAAATACATGAGTGGTGGCACCAGTAATTTAGGCAAGTCCTCCTCCCTCTCTAGACCATGGTTTCTGCACCAATAAGATGAAAGCATTTGAACCAAGAACTCCATGATCGATACGCATATATGATTCTATGACTTGGCAAACTCAAACCTAGCTCCTCACCAGAAAATGTTGGGCATCCCTGATTTAAACGAAGCTTTCCTAGAAGAGAGATAAAATAGGCAATTGATTGGAGAATGTCGGGCATTCTGATGCCATTTTTTAGAAAACGAAAATGCCTAAATATGTTTTGTGTCTACTCAAAAGCCAAGAAACTGAAAAGGAGCTCCTCGTCACACGCAGGCAGGCTGATTCAAACAGTGTGGGCAGTCAGGGCCCCGGGCTTAGCCCCATCCACTGGAAAACACTAACAGGAAGATATTTGCAAAATACTTTTCTGACGAGTCAAAATTACCTCTGCTCAAACCCACGACTCGCCTTAAGTGCCTCAGTTCCACATACCTCTAGCGCCGCCTTATAGATCCTAAAAGTGGGTGGTCTGAACCTCTGCTTCTGAGACTACCTCAGACTCAAACAAACCCCACATTAGTTCAAAACACGGAGGCCAGAGGGGTCGGATGGATCAGAAATGTTGGTAAATACAGTGGCTTGATTTCTTTAATCAGCAGGAAACATAAACTCCTCCTCAGAACAAGGGATGGGGGGAGGGAAAGCACTGAAAGTAATTTGTTTCTGAAACTATTTAGTAGCCCATGTGAAATGCATCGGCGGTGTCATTCTAATTCACAGCAGACCCAGTTCCAAATTTTGTTTTTTAAGTCAGTCTTTTTCTGTTTCCTGTTAACAGAGAACATGGGGTTATTTTTTAAAAACCATTCTACTGGGTTTTCCCAAGTGTTGATAAGGCTTGGAATCCTGCGCATCTCATGAGAAGAAATCAAAACTCCTAATTAAAAGCTATGTTCTCACAATCAAATCCTGAACCTGTGCCCCTTGGCCCCACGTCTCACATGGCAACTCAATTCGATTTTCCTCCAAAAGATAAGTCAACTCTGTATAGGATGAACCATTATCAGAAGATTATTAATTATCATTATTTCTGATTTTGAAAGAAAAAGGATTTTGCTGTAACATCATACTTCAGAGACTGTGTGATGTGTATCTGTGTGCCCAGCACCTAACACAGGACCCAGGACATACCAGGCAGTCAGTGAATACATGTTAAATCGAATTCTTCCTGGATTAATCACACTTGTTCATCTCTACGAATGGCCAAATTGACAGAGGTGATTTATTAAATAGATTCGGTTTAGGCTCAGGTTGAATCCAATGACAAGAAACTGGAAATAGATCTGACATTGGGTGATTTGGTATTTTTCATAATTTTAAACAGACAATTCAGATACTAGTGTTTTGGAAAGCTGCCCAAGATCTGCTCTGCATATAAGGAAACTATAAAATGCAAACTAGGGCTATGACAAACCACCTGCTTAGTTCCCTGAGCAGACTTCATATTTTCTAAACTAAAATATTTGGTGTGACCACAGACCTAAATATTTGGAATTGGGACTGCCCCAGAAACCTGGGACATATAGTCATGAAGCTTGGAGTCAAATTGGAGTTTTCTTCGCTATACCTGAACCCTTTCCTCACGTCCCCCGCCCCAACACACACACACACACACACACACACACACACACACACAAACACAAAGAGGCACGCATACACACACGCACACGTGCCATCCCAAAATTTCACATTACTGGGAAGGACAAACATATTTTGTAGAACTTAAATATTGAAAAGAGCCACTATAAAATTTTAAAAGTGGTTGGTATTTAAATGCTTTCAAGGGGGCCGGCTGAGTGGCTCAGTTGGTTAAGAGCTCGCTCAAGAGTTTGAGCTCTGAGCAACAGTAGTTCGAGTCAGCCCGAGCTAAGCAGCCGTGAGCTGCCAACAGGTGGCGGGATGGCTCAGCTAAAAAAAAAATAAAATAAAATAAATGCTTTCAAGTCTAGTCCACTTTTAATTTAGAAAAAGACATACTCAAAATTCAAATATTAATACAGTGGAGGACTCATCCATGTAAATTCCTTTTCTTAGCAAAAATGAGTCTTAATTCTGAATCCTTTGGAGACCACTTAGAAATTTTTGGAAGAGAAATGGTGTGAATACCCTTTCTGCTATCACGACTGTCAGTGGTTACAGCAAATTTTACTATAAAAACTCCTGTTTTACTTGTTAAACAATACATTCATGTTTGGAAAGCTTTGGGTGGACGGAGAAGTAGGTGGGAAGGCAACCCCTGTGGCAACAGCCACTGAGGGCCTGACTGAATGTTGGTCCAAGCTGAACGTTAGCCCCAACCACTCTCCCAGCTTCTAGAAGGCTCTCAGTCTTGGGATGGATGGTTACCTGAAATAAGGGGGGAAAGTGATGCTAAATGGAAATCCTTGTTCATAAAAAGAAGAACCTTCCCTGTGGCTTAGCCATCTCTTGATTACTCACCCGTGGGTTCCACAGCTGCCTGGCACCTTCCCAAATGTTGACGTGCTTTTATTTGGCTATTTGTGGCTGGGGGAAGATGTGAGGTGAAATTCTAATAGCCTAGCTTTCCCACTCTTTACAACTAGAAGATTAAAAAAAAAAATCTTAAAGTTGTGGCAAATTCAAGGCCTTTTGGATAATCTATCAATCTAAATCATGCTGACATATCTGTCCCCTTTGCCCATGCACCACTGAAACAGAACCAAACTAATAGAATTTTGTTATTCTATTTTATATTTTAAGAAATCCATATTTTGAATTGACGTAGGAACTTTTTTTGCCCAAGAGCAGTGTCCTCTTGTAGGTATTCTCCCAGTGACTCAACGCATACCCCCTCGGTTTTCTATAAAGGAGCCTTGAGTTCTAAGAAAGACTAGATAGCTCTCCAGCCCCTGATGTAATGGAGAACTCATCTCACTCCAGGAAGAGGCAGCAACATGCAGGAAAAGGAAAGGGGATTTTACTGGGTGACAGAAAACATCTCCAGCTAAAGCCCTGCAGCCTCCCCCTTTTCCCTTCCCTCCTCCTCCTCATTGTGTGAAGACAGAGGAGCTAATTTATCAGACCGCTTCCGGCACAGTTGGAGCGAGCTTTTCCCCTCCAGTGCTCCTCCTTTCCTCCTATTTGTCTAGGAGGCTCTATGGGGCCTGCAGGCAGGCACATTCCAAAAAGGATCTTGAATATTTCATTGTCAGGGGAATCCTCATTAGCTGCTTGTACTCACTCTTTTCTCCAGCTCTTACTTGAAGGCAGGAGTCTTTGTCCCCTCCTAATTTGCCCTCTCCATCCCTCACACCCCAAGCCCACTGCCTCTGGCACCCCCGCTGAGAACAATAGGTGGCGGAGAAAATATTTCCGGGATTAGTCTCATAAATCTTTCCCTGGCTTCCCTGGAAATTCTCTACCCTTGATTGAGCAAGTCGGGTGTGGGGGAGCCTTAGAAGCTCATTCCTGACTCATCAGCACGTTTCTGCAATGTGCCAGCTGGATCATCTAAAAATTATTCAGTTACCCAGGAGGAAAGGCTTTCTGCCAAACTATAGGCTAACTCGAAGAATTTAGCGCGATCTTCAGCCCTAGTGTCGGATACAAAGCTGAGAAGGCCGTTCGGGAGAGCCACTTCCTGACCCCCAGAGTGGTCAGTGGCCCCTGGGGTGGACTTTTTACAGAGATTCTGTCCTTGCCTGCCACGCTTCCTAAATAAAGGTTCAGGGAAGTCATCCATTGTGTTGCTGCCTTTGTGTGTGTCTGGGAAGAAGGAAATCATATACCTTCCTGTCCTTGATGGAGCAGGTCTTGGGAAATATTTACAACCACAGCCTTTTCCTTGTCAGGTCCCCAAGCATTCAATCAGGCTGATAACACAAGCCTTTTTTTTTTTTTCTTTTTTAAAGATTTTTATTGGGGATTTTGGAGGATGGGAACAGCGCTGGGGAACTGGGGGAAAGGGAACAGACAAGTTGCTGTTGTTTTTTTGTTGTTGTTCTTCAGTCTAGTTGTGGAGGAGGTTGCTTCACTGGCCCAAGTTGGCACCGTCATTGCGCTCTTCCCGGGTGAGGCAGAGCGGCTTCTGGACGGCCGCTCACTGCGGCTGCTGGCCGCTCACGCTGGCTGCTGGCCACACACGGCAGCCCATGGCAAGGCAGTGTCACTGGCCCTCATATGTGGGATCCGAACCGGGGCCTCTGGCGTCCCAAGCCAGTTCTTAACCATCGCGCCACTCGGCCGGCCCTGATAACACAAGCCTTTTGATTTTCATGTGTGCATGCACCATTTTATCCTCTGAACAACTTTTGTCTTTGCTGCTTTGACCTCTTCCACGCCTAAAAGATTTTTATCATCACTTTCTCATTGTATTCGTGTCCGTTTTTCAGTCCCTTGTTAATTAATGCTTTGTGTGGTGTGTCACTTTATCAATCATAACAGAAGCTCCATTTATTAAATCCCTACTCCTATCAGCCACTGTGCTGAGGGCTTTCCCTGCATGAGCTCACTTATGTCTCGACAACACTGCAAAGTAGGTGCTTCACAGCCCATGTACAAATGAAGAAACGGAGGTGTACGAAAATTAGGAATGTCACTCAAATCACACCGCCAGAAAGTGGCTGTCAGGATTCGACCCCTGCTCTGACCCACAAGCGCTGCTCAAAGCCGCTTCACTACAGCACAGAGCCCAGGACAGGTGCACTGTCTCTGACTCACACCCATATCCGAGCACCTGCTACAGAACCAGAACCATGTCCACTCGCAGTCACCTCATCAACTCTCTGAAGATGATGACCAAGACTGAGACAGCCGTGACAATTTCTACAGAAAGGCACAATACAAAAGGAATTTAAGAATCGTCAGAGACCTTGAGGCCGGGAACATGCCCAGTTCGTAATACAGAGCAGGGCGCTAAACATGCCTGACAGTATGTTTTTGAGGATGAAAGAGAATTCCTCAGGCAATGGAGACAGCAGATTAGTGAGGTGAGGAATATTAAATGAGCCACCCCAGGGGGGCAGAAACAGAGGTTCAATCAAAGAAAGGAGACAGTCAGACAAGCATTAAACCCAGGACAATTAGGAATAGAAAAGGTGAGCCTCTGGAAGTCCGAGGGATGGGAGAAGGGCAGAGATTGCACCAGGAGTCCCTATGCTCTTGGATTCTGGTTATCAAATCTCTAGTTTCCCCTCATCAGTGCTAACCCTTCAGCAGCAGGAACTAGCGCAGTGCTAAGAGCCTAATGAGGTTTGACTCTAGAATATCACTGGAGCTAATTAGGAAAGGCTTGGTTTTGACATAGTCTCTCTGTCCTTAGTTTTCTAAAAAATATATCCATTCATTCTAAAATACTGAGAGTACATAGGGTTTTGCCATAGCACTGTGAGAGATGCAAGAAATATTAGATGTGATTCTTGACCCTGCATGGCTTGCTCTCGAGGTTGTAAAACAAGAAATGCACACATCAAAAAGTGCATGAAAGTAGTGCAGACCCATATCCATCTGCTTGATACCATCCCCACTTGGAGGACTAATAAACACCTAGAACTTTACCATATTCAAAACAGACCCTTGGTTTTCCCAGGATCCTGACTTATCCTATTCACTGTTCTCCGTATCATTTCAAGACTCAGCTTGTCTCCCCCTAAATGGAGCCAGACTGCTCATCCAGCCCATACTGACTTTTCTCTCCTCAAAAACACTTTAAACTCTGCCCCTCTTACAGAGGTGACCACTGCCATCCTCACTTTAGTAAATAGCAGCTCTGACCATCCAACTTCTCAAGCTGAGACCACAAAGTCATCCTTGGTCTCTCACTTCCTCTCTGGAAATACATCCTTCTATCAAGTCACTGCTGCTGCCGCCATCACTCTCTGGGAGTTTTGCAATGGCCTTGTAACCAACCTCTCTACTTTCCCTTGGTTGTTCCTCCGCTATTTTTCCACACAGCAGCTAGTGACATTTTTAAAATAAATTGGATCACATCATTCGTTTGCTTAAAATCCTGAAATGTCATCCCATTAAACCTGAACTTCCTACTTGAGGCTACAAGGCTGTGGCTGATGTGGGGCCTGTGTATGCCTGTGACACATTCTTACTTATCTGCCTCTCTTTGTACCCAGCAGATAAATGGACCTTCTTTCTTCTGCTCCAACAACTAAGCTTTTTCCATCCTTGGGGCATTTAATTTGCTATTCTCTTCATCTAGAACATTCTTGCCCCAGATCACCCCAGGGTTGACTCTTATGATTCAGCCCTCAGCTCAAATGTTCCCTCCTCAGAAAATTATTTTCTATACTAGCCCATCAAGCACATTCAAATCCATCACTGTTTAATTTTCATCATAGCACTTATGATTGAATTTTTCTTGATTGCTGATTTATTCATGTAATTGCTAACTACCTCTTTCACACATACACAATTAGAATGCATGCTTCAGTATAAGTTCTGTTCCACACTATTTCCACAGTGTCTAAGAAAGCACTCAGTAAATATTTACTGAATGAATTAATGTAGTACAATATTAGTTTTCCTAATGAGGAAATGGTACTAAAAATACATAAGAGTTAATGTATTTCAGAGGAGAAAGAAAGCAGTGTGAGCTGGCTGCATCAGGGAGGCTGCACGGAGGAGGTGAGACAAGCTGAATCATTATGGAGGATGAGGAATTGGGCAGTGAATGGGATCAGGTCATACATTTCTGGCTAGGGATTTAGCACAAGGACAGGTTCCTGCATACACAGCAAGAAGCAGTAAGGACTTAACACAAATCCAGGCAACCCAACTCCAAATACAGAACCAAACCTCACAAAGGACTAATAAACTAGGGTATATCATAGTCATTCAGACTTGAGATGATGACCTAAACCAGCATGGAGTGAGAATGGAAAGGAGGGAAAAACGTGAGGGATATTATAGAGGAGAGACAAATAGGCAACAAGTTATTTTAACATAATTCAATTGAGCAAACAAATTAGAAGTAACAGGAGGACTCAAAGATGAATTTGTAAACCAAAAATCGAAGATGACCTTTAAAAATTAGGAGAAATGGTTGTGCCATTGATTGTAAAGAGGGTGATCCATCTTGTGTGGAAAAGTGGATTAGATTTTAGTAGAGTTAGGTCTGAGAAAGTGGCGGGCCTTGTGATGGAAATATCTAGGCAGCCACGGAAAATGTAGGCTGGTGTCTGAGACTGAGATTAAAGCCAAAGAAGTGGATCTGCAAGTCATCTAAACAGAAATCACAAAGGGTGTGTGGTATATTCCAAGAGAAGGGAAGATTGAAGAGACGGTCCCAATGTCTCTCCCCTCAGATGCTGCCATCCAGTTTCAGGAAGGGGGGACCTTGCCCAGGTTAGAGGTAGAGATGGATTCCAAGCACCAGGAACAGAGAATGTCTCCCAGAAAAACTGAGCAGCAAGTTGGAGCTCCAGGGAAGCCAAGTGTCGAGGTGGGAAGATAAAAATTCAAATGCTGGTGCCCAAAGCAGGCATGGCACACGTGACAGACAGGCTGAAAAGGCAGAGACCAAAGAACAGAATAGACGTGGAGGGAATGAGAATTCAGTCCATAGGTGGGGACAGATAGTAAAAGGGAAGGAAGCCAATAGGATATCAAATCTATGTGGTCAGGAGACCCAGGGTGGTAGAGGGATGAAACTTCAAGAGACCAGCTATGACCAAGAGTGTCTGGTGTTGCAAGGATGTCAAGGAGAAGTGTAAGAAAAGGTAATTGAGCTTTCTAATCAATGAATTCACACTGACTATGGGAAACAATTTCAGTTGAGCGGTGGGACAAACTAGATTGCTTGGGTTTATGGGTAGGAAATAGAATTGATTCAGGAAGAAAAACTGCAGTAACTGATATATTTTTAGTGTTCTGTAAGGCAGTGACTGAAAGAGAAGAAATGGAAGTGGGAGGTCAGAGGAAAAGAGAGGAAATGGCATAGGGGCTATGGAGACAGTGTAGAGAATAAACTCTCCAAAGCGACAGCTATTCGAAAAGTGAAAAATGCTAAATACAGTCATTTGTTCATCCAATAAATATGTTTGAGCATTGTCTTAGGCAAAGAGATGGCGTGCACAAGCCCATGACCTCAGGGAGCTTACGGGGGTGGGTGTTGTAGTGGCCAGAATAACACTTGCCATTATTCTTCTGTAAGCTTGATAGTTGGGAAAGCACTTTCACATTCTATTACTTCATTCAAACCTGACTGTTGCTTTGAGACCAATGATGGGATATTCATTTTGCAAAAAAGAAAACTGAGGCTGAGAGATTAGAAGATGCGTCCAAGGCTCCACAGCTAGTCATGGACTCGGGGGGGGGGGGGGGGGGGGGGCAGGTGCTTCTCACGATAAGCAAAGAGCTGGATGGGCAGAAGGTAGCTATTTCGGGCATCTTTTTTCTTCCCCCTCTCCTCCTTCCCCTTTCTTCCCTCCCCCGACCCCTCTATAAATTATATGAAGTCTTTTCTTTAGATCTAATTTCTTGATCTGGGTTCAGCTCCAGCATAGTAATAAAATGCCAATTCAAGCAACTTTGGATTTGGAGGTAGCCAAAGATAGTAGCCATCAGTTTTTAGATGAACACTATCAGCTTATGTACCTATCACTATTAGGTACATTAAATCAAATAAATCCTCATGCACCCACCCAGCTATGCCATGGAATTTCCTTGTCCCTTGAGCTCTACTAATTTGGCTTAAACCTAGCAATTCTAAAAACTGTGAATGTTCAAAGCACTCCCCTCAATTTCTATGAATTCCTGAAGCTTTAGAGTCTAATCTTGTATCTTGTTTCTGCCTTCACACATGCTGCCTTTGCTTTGGCCCCAAACTGAAATCCATCCCCCTTCACTTGTTTCCACACCAAGCCGGTGACTTGAATCAAATGTATAGATTTGCTAAGAGGTGAGGAAAGGGGTTTGAGGATATACCTAATTAAACAATAGAGAGCCCTACACCACCTCACTGTTTCTGCTCTCTCCTCCCCCTTTTCCTCTCCCAGTCCTTCCCTTGCAAGCGAAATGAAGTCCTCTTCTTATTTCATGCAATTCAGTGTATCATTCACATTATGAGTCTTGATCTTGCCCTTGGGGGTCTCATCCTCTACCCTGAGTGGCTTATCTAAGTATTTCTTCCAAATAAGTATAGTTTTCTCTATTAAGAGAAATCAAGGCAAACAAAATGTTCTACATTTTTGTGACATTCATAATAACCCTCCAAAGTAGATATTATTATTATTCCCACTTTGTAGATGACAGCCTGAGGCACAGTAAAGCTAAGCCACCTGCCCACATTTTTTATAGTTGGTAAGTAGCAAGCCCAGGTTGCAGTTAAGATCTGACTCTACAGTCCATGTATTTTGTAAGATGCCGTAATCATGAGATTGTCCCAGAAAAGTCTAGGTGAAGGACCAATCTTGGAGAAAGAAAAATGGGAAAGGGCCACTTTCTACCATATTCAGGAAGGAATTGCCAAGCAGAAAATGATGCATATAGGAGCTATTTCCCTGCTCATGTCCTAGTGAGAATAAAGCCTAGAATTACCCAAATTGTTATTTTGAAATGGCCTGACATGAATACGTCTGTAACTTTCAAATCTGACAGAGGAATTTATCTTGAAGTGATATTTACCCCAAGAACCAGAAGTACTTACACCTTAACATTACTCACTTTAGAAAATTGTGCTGTGACAACATGGATGGACCTTGAGGACATTAGGCTAAGTGAGATAAATCAGATAGAGAAAGACAAATGCTGTATATCACTTATATGTGGAACCTAAAAAAGCCAAACTCATAAAAACAGAGAGTAAAATGTTGGTTACCAGGGATGGAGGGTGGGGGTATAGGACAGATATGATTAAGGATACAAACTTGCAACAAGTAGTAAATAAGACCTAGAGCTCTAACGCACAGTATAGTGAATAAAGACAACAATATTGCATTATAATCATCAAACTTGCTGAGAGACTAGAACTTAATCCAACCACTAAAAAAATGATAATTATATGACATGACAGAGGTGCTAATTATTGCTACGATGGCAATCATATTACAATATATAAATATATCAAAGCAACATGTTGTACATTTTAATTTACACAATGTTATATGTCAAATATATTTCAACTGAAAAGAAAATTACTGTGGAGACTGACCCCAAGGAAAATGAAGTCATGATTGAGAGCGCTTCATTCAAAACATCCAAGGCTGACTGTAAGAATGATAACGGATGGCTGCATTTAACTCAGGAAATGAACCAGCCAGCCTCAGGACTCTCTTCCTGCTGACTCCATGAACCTAACAGTCTATGAGAATCTGCCTAACCCAACTGACATCTTTGCAACACCTTGCGTGGCAGAATACAGCCCAGAAATGAGGTCTATACAAAAGGGTGAATGAACAATTGCATTCGACTTTAGGGTTAAACAAAAATTATAGAGAGAAACCCTAAAGCGGTGCCCCTCTTAGCACCCCATATGTTTTACAAGAAAACATCATCATCACTGATGAACATATGCCAGGCACTGCGCCAGGCACGATAGGTACAAGCACAAATAAAAGCACTTCTAGTCTAGTGAGGAAGGAGACTTTTATTTTAAAAATCACAGCTATAAGTATATAATTGCACCAGCAAATACTTTACTTTCCTTGACTTATTTGAGTCCCATAACCCTAAAAGGTAGGCAGTATTATCCTCATTTTATGGATGAGAAAATTGGGATTCAGTAACCAGCCTAAGGTTACATGGGACTGGGACTTGTCCTAGGTCTAAGTCCAAAGCTCCTCTCTGCCTTCTTGCACTACTGAAAACAAGGACCTACGGTGAGCATTTTGACATTGAATTATGACATGTTAAGTAATGTTATTATGTTAAAGTGATGGTATGAGAAAAGAGAAGTGATTATCCATTGAACCTCGTGGAAACTTCTCAGGGACCCACTTACCATTTGTGCTGTCACATTCTACCAGGTTACAGATGTGAGCAGCCTCTTGGATTTTTCTTATCCTGCATTCTCCTTAAAAGGTGGATGCTTTTATAACCACTTTTGATTATTTCCTTGTTTATTTGGTTATTATCCTTGTTTATTTGATTATTCCTTGATTATTCTCCACCAGAAAATGACAACTCTTAGCATGACAGGTCCCTTGTGATCTGACCCTTCATCCCACTCTAGTTCCCAAACTGGAGCACACCACTCTTTTTTCAAGACTGTATCTTCCCATTAAATTGCCTCAGAATTTTTATTTTAAAGGAAAAAAAGCTTAAAAGCTTTCCCCACCTACTGCAGGCATTTCCTCTTTTGTGTTCTCAGCTTTATTAAAGCTCTTATGACCTCACAGAGTATTAGTGCCTCACCAGGTGAACCCTGAGTTTCTCCAGGTAATAACTGTGTCATGTCACCCAGACAATTCTAGCACCCGAGAACAGTCACACTTTAGGCACCTGATAAATGCTCACTGGAAGAAAGTATGAATGAATAAAGGAATGATTGAATATCCTGTGACTCAGGGCGCTAGCATTCCTGACGGGCACAATTTCAAAATTCCTACTAAGCCATTCCATTTTAAGTGGCTCAATAAGTAGGATCACAGATTATCAGCTCTGGAAGGTTTCTGAAATAATCTCTTTCAACACTTTCATTTTACAGATGAGGAACTGAGGTTTGCAGAGACGAGACCTGCCCAAGATCACTCTCACTCCTAAACCACTCTTGGTTGCAGGTGATTCATTCTTCTAACTTTGAGCTCAAATGCAATCCCAAGACATTTTTTTTAAATTAAAATTAATGACTGATCTACAAAGAAGCTTATTAGTGTCACAATTACCCCGGGGGACCTTTAGAGACACTCTGGCGGATGGAGGGAGGCAGAGTCAATGAGGTCATCATGGTGTCTGTATTTATCAATGGGCATCTTAGTCCTTTCCCTCCATGAAGAGTCTCTGCATTTAATGAGGAATTTTAAAAGCTTGTGGTTTGCAATAAGATCCATCACTGCGGCTTCAGTTGAGTCTATTGTTCCTTGCTGCTCACTGCAAATACAAAGTGGGACTCAAATAAATGTGGAATGATATTGAATAAATATACATATGATGTAGGTAATGTAGAATGAATCCAATCACAGATAGTGCAACTAATACTCAACCGTGTGTTGTATCCAAGAACTTGGCAACGTCTCACCCCTAAAAGCTATTATGTTGCTAAATTCTATACAAAGTGGTTTTATTTTAAAATTATGTAAAAAGTGTTATTCTCCTGCTTATTAAACAAGAAGCAGCCGGACCTCGGACCTCATTGGCTTGTCCATGGCTGCTTAGCTGTTTCTTTTCTCTTTAGAAAGCAAGAGTTTTCAGAACAGGAATCATCTCTTTTCATCTTGTATCCTCAGTGTCTCAAACATAGTAGGAGCTCAGTAAATGTTTGGTGAAATAATAAGTCAACAAATAAAAGCATGAGTACTGTAATCATTAAGATTAGGTTTAGGTGTACCTAATTGAAAACCAAAACAAGTGTTTCTAATTAAGAGGCTTCTCTTTTACATAAAAGAGAGGTAAGAAAATCAAACTAATATGAGAGTGCCACAGTCACCAGGGATTCAGGCTCATTTTATCTTTTTGCCACCTCCTTCTATACTCAAGGTTGCCTCAAGATCAAAAGTGGCTGCGATAGCACCAGTCATTAAGTCCATGACGAAGGCAGAAAGAAGGAAGAAAATGCAACCTACCTAGTCAAGTAGATTTCTTTTTTTCTTAAGTACTTTTTAATCTTAGTTTTTTTATTATGGTAAGATATAGACAGATACATAGAGATAGAGACATAGCATTTACCATTTTAACCATTTTTAGGTATATAGTTTAGTAGTATTAAGTACATTCATAATGTTATACAACCATAACCCTATCCAGCTCTAGAACTCTCTTGATCTTCTGAAACTGAATCTCTGTACTAGTTAAACCCTGACTTTCCATTCACCCTTCCCCCCTGCTCTACGAATTTGACTGCTCTAGGTCCCTCATATAAGTGGAATCATATAATATCTGTCCTTTTGTGACTGGCATATTTCACTTAGCAGAATGTCCTCAAAGACAATCCATGTTGTAGCATGTGTCAGAATGTCCTTCTTTTTTTTTTTTTTTTTTTTTTTTTTTTTTTTTTTTAAGCTGAGCCATCCATCCAATAGGCAGCTCAGC
>NW_017731405.1:4771732-4777656 GCF_001890085.2 Hipposideros armiger | reverse complement strand
CACTGAAGTCTTTACAAATGAAAAAATATGATGTCTGGGATCTTCATCAAGATAATCCTGCTGGGGGTAGGGGAGAGAATAAATGAAGTACAATCAGCCTTGTATTCATAATTGTCGATGCTAGCTGAAGGGAGAAGGGGGTCAGTATACAATGCTCTCCTTGTGTGTGTGTATATATGTGTGTGTGTGTGTGTGAAATTTTCCATCAAAAAGTTTTTAAAACAACTCGGGGCATCTTCTTTTTCAGAGATCCCCTAAGAAAGCCAGGCTTTTGACACCAAGAAACTCCCGCCTTAAGGCCAGAAAACCAACATATGCATGTTGGTGTTATCACATGCTCTTTGTATTTCTTTTATTTTTAATTAAAGTTTATTGGGGTGACAATGGTTAGTAAAGTTGCATAGGTTTCAGGTGTAATTCTGTAATATAGCATCTGTATATCACATTATGTGTTTACCACCCAGAGTCAGTTCTCCTTCCATCACCATATATTTGATGCTCTTTGTATTTTTAAAACATTAAATGTTGAACTCTTTGTCTATAGAGGAAGGGGAAGCTAGGGATGAGGTGGAGACCCTCTCTCAATTCATAAAAATAGGAGTCATATCAACATTTTTCCTGACTTCTAATCACACGTGCCCTGTGGCCTACCAGATGTCAGCCAACTGATTACTTTCAGAATAATTTTTTAAACGTCATTACTGTTATCATCAGGCCAAGGCCCTGTGGGTAACGCATTCTAAACAAGAACAAACTGAGATCCAGTTATAAAGTCTGTGTTGAAAGTAACTTCTCTGCAGAAGCCACATCCACAGTCTCCCTAGAAAACTTCCCCTGATGGGGGTTTAAGGATTTCTCTGCTCAGGAATCTGGCTCTTGGGGTTCCCCTTAGGTGGCCCATTTCTCAGCCCCTTTTGTCTTCTCTCACAGCAAGAAGGTGAAATCGTTCTTCTGGAATTTTCTTCTACCTTTCTGGTTTCTCCTTCCTCTCCAGAGCAGCACAAAATAATGTCCTCTAGAGCTTCCTGCTTCAACCGCTATTCAAGTAGGGCACGTGTCCCGTCAACTCAGGTGTTCAAGCAAGATCAGAAAGTATCAATGTAGCTAACACCTTCTGTGTGCCCAGAACTATCCTATATCCTTAAAAAAAAAGGAAAGAGAGAGAGAGACATAGACAGAGACAAAGGGAGAGAAGGGAAGGGAAAGGAAGGGAAGGGAAGGGTGAAAAGAGAGGAGGAAAGGAAGAAAGAAAAAAATGACTTCCTAATTAACTATCTTCCATAACTTTCAGACATGAGAATATGTTTTTCCAGAAAATACTTTCCTCAGATTCACTAATACAGAACTTCAAGAGAGAAAGAGATAAGCCTGATTTTCAAAATTTGTCTTTCTCCATCTTCAGTTTTCTTGGGTTCAGAAGGTTCTTTCTGTAAGCTGCCTCATCTGGACTTGGACCATTTGGTGGAGGCAGCATCCTTGTTTGATCATTCAATTGACTCAGCAGGTGACTAGATAGTTTTAAAAGCCCCTTGAGTCAGCACAGGTTCTTTGTCTGTATCACATGCAAAAGGAAGCTCTGCAGCCACCCCAGATCAGCCTAGAATGCTCCCAAATGGACTGGACACCATGATTCATTAAGAAAAATTGAACAGTACCTGGTAAAGCTCTTCCTGAATAATGGGTCCAGATGTCTGCTTGAAAAATGTCCCTTGTGCTTGTTTCATTTTAAAGTGTGTGGTTAAGAGACTTTGGCATGATTTATTTGTTGGTTGGGCATGTGGTAGAGTAGAGGGAAAGGGGCAGAAATTATATGACAATTTAAAATATAACAGGTTTGTTTTTTGGCACTCCTTGGTGGGAACTTGAAATCAAATACAGTAGCAAAGGCATCTGTCAGGGGCAACTTGCTCTGGTGTCCAAAAGAACCTCCTTAAAAACTTATAAGTCATCGAAGTAAGAAATAGATGACATTTTCATTCCTTCCATTCGTCATGTCTTGGGGATATAAGATACAAGGAATGAGATCTTGGATTGCAAATCATGGTGACTGGCGGCTAGGTCTGAGACAAGGCCCATAGGTGGTTAGTCAGCATGTTCAGCATTGTTCATGTTCAGCTGTCTCTTCCCACCCTTCTCAGCCCCCAGACTATCCACCCACCCCCCACACCCCCGTAGGCTTGTTATTCTCCTTCATTTATCTTGGTATGGATGACATAATGGAAAATTGTTAAGGCTTGAAGGAATTGCAAAGGAATGGTCAACTGAAAGATTCAATGTGATCCTGCTCCCTTTTGGGGGACTTGTGATAAAACCAAATGATAAACGAGAGAGAGGGGGAGGAATTGAATTAAATGAGCAAGANTTTTTTTTTTTTTATCCATTCATGTCAATGGACATTTGGGTTGTTTGCACTTTGGGCCACTGTGAATAATGCTACTATGAGCACAGGTGTACCAAGTAGATCTCTTTTAAAAAGCCTGGTAGGAAGTCTCATCTGACTTTCGTGTATTTTTTCATTGGCCACCCTTAACTATAAGGGAGTTTGGGGAAAGTAGTTTTTGTGGGCACATTTGCCATCCCAAATAATGTGTTTCCCAAATAAAACAAGAAAGGGAATATTGGGTAGGCAACCAGCAGATCGTGCCCCTCTGCTGAATAGTGTGAATGTCATCAAAGTGCCTGATTTTTCCAAAATAATTCCATCAGCTCCCATGTCTGAACTTTCCTCCAAGGCAGTCTGTCAGTGAGTTAAAGGATTGTGTCTCCAGAAATCCCCTTCCTGCAAAAGAATGACATGTTCAGGCCTGAATAATAATTCTGCTGTATTGTTTTTGGAGCATTTTCACATATCTCATCTCCAGACCCACAGTTGCAATGACCTATTCAACAACCCCACTTGGAGATTCGCTGGCATTTTAACTCAACAGATCAGAAAGGGTAATTATCCTACCGTAGTTCCCCACCCACCAAGCAGCTCTTCCTTCTGACTTCCTATTTCAACTCAAACAGGTTTTCTTTATGAAATCTTACAGAGTCTTTAATATGATCATTTGTATTGTGAAGCTCCAAAAAAGAGAGGTACAGACTGGAACACTTTTCAAATGTACTTATCCATGGAAAGCTTTTCTTTTTTTATGAAACAACTCGGGGTATGGGTATTGAGCAACATATTATGGGAAACAGCCTCAAAGCTGGTAAACTCATAAACATCTTCAAGTCCCTCTTACCTTCGCTGCTTTCCAAGTCATCTCGATTCTGCTCCCACAATGTTTCCCATCTCTCCTTTTCTTCCCTTCTCTCCTGTTTAATTCATTAAACAAGGACGCCATTAGCTGGAGCTGGTTCTAATATATTAGCAGCTGTGACGTAAGCAAGCCAACACCTAAGTCTGCAAACGCCTCAAATTTACGAAATTGAAACCTAAGGACAACCAATCACAAGCAGCCAACTAGGCTTTTCCAAATAAGGAAAATGCTAAGCTATAGTCAATCAAATCATTTTCTTGCTTTGCTTCCTTCCACCTTTTTCCCACGCCGTCTGCCCAGCGCTTCTAACCACTTCCTGTTTGTCGCTGCCAGTTTCAACTCGATTTTTTGCTCAAATAAACTCTTAAATTTTTCAATATGCCTCAGTTTATCATTTAACACCCTCTTCCATCTCTAAGACCACCATTCTAGGATAGGACGGGGGCAAGGCCTCCAAAAAAAAAAACATAAACTGCCAAAGACAAAAGACCCTAAATCAAGACGAGACAAGGAAACCAGCCAGAATGGCCAAGACCAAGATTGCGAGGAGAGTCACCTCTAAGTAACCTCTAGCCACATTACACGGGTCACTGTAATATGTCTCCATGCTAAATGATACTCCCACCAGCACCAGGACACCTCCGGAGAGAATCATATAAAGACACAAAAAGGGGCGTATCCCACATGTCCGGAAAAGCCCACCCCTTTCTAGAACTAATAAGAATATTCCTCCCTCTCTTCCCTTATTTAAAAACTTAACTAATCAATACTACAGCTGTAAAGAGGATCAGGGTTATCTCTTGCCTCTACTCAGCCTGTGGAATGGATTACCCCACAATAAACTTCATTTATTCTTTTGTCTGGCTCATGCTTGAATTCTCTTCCCTCAAGCCAAGAACCCTCTTTCCTGCAACAATTCCACCTTTCCCAGTGGCACTTCTCCTGAGCTAGGGCACTTGCTTTATTCATTTATTCCAGAAACTGTGGACCAGTGGCAGTGCCGGGAGCTAGCATGCCACAGTGAGCAAAGGAGCAGAGGTCCCTGTCTTGCTGCTTTGGGTTACTTTCATGCAATGGTCGTGGAGAGATATCAAGCAATCACAGAGTAAGAAAAAAATGACCAGTGTGATGGGCACTGCGAAGGACAGGAGCATGTAGCATTCTGGGTAGGTCTCTGAAGAGCCATGTTTGAACAGAGAGAGCTGCTGTTTGCATAGGAATCATTAGATGGGAAGAAAGAGTTCACCAGGCAGAGGGGAACCTCTGGGACAAGGCAGAGCTGTGGTAGAAGGCAGCCTGGTGAGGAAGGCTGAACCATGGCACAGCAACCACAGGGCACAATGAATGGCTGTGGTAGAGGTGAACCAAAAGGGGAAAAGAGGTAGGTGGGGCCTTGAAGAACTTGTTAAGAATTCTTACCTTTTGCCCTTAAACCTAGGGGTGGTTTATTACCATTTTCATCTTGAAAAGATAACTTCGTCAGCTGTGTGGAGGACTTGGGACTACAGAGAGGCAGGGTAGATGTGCATAGGGGCCAGATAGAAGTTATTATAAGTATCCACGTGAATGATGGTGGTGGTGGCTTGGGCCAAAGGGGCTATGATGGCTATGGAGAAATGCGGACAGATTTAAGTGGTATTTAAGAGATAGAATCAACAGAACATTGCATTGGGTGGTATTAGGATATCTATGGTTTGGTCTCATTTCTTGAAGACAAAAATCTGTATCTTACTGATTTCTTGGCTCCTCATACCTAATTGCAGACCTTGCATTTTAGATTTGTATTGAATAGTTGCACACACACAGAAGGCAAAAGTTTGAGGAAATCCAACCTAATAGGTACACTCTGATGCAAAAGAAGAGGCAAGTCCCACCCCGTTGTACAGCTCCTGAGCCGAGCAAACTGAGTTGGGTACCCCTGAGGAGCATGCCTGGGCCCAGCATGGGGACAGGAAAGGAGACTCTCTCTCCCCTGCCTCTATCTGATGGCACAGACATAGGACAACCCTGTGGCAGAAATGTAATTGTATGATCACTTTCCTAATGGATTAGGGAGATAAATGGACCCCTATTGAACTATACAGAAAGGAACCAGATTTGAGGGCCTTATTTCAAATAACCTTTTGTAACAAAGAGCAGTTGCTGGGTCACTTCAATTCCTATCGCAATTATTGCTCTTAGATGTCAGTGGCTGTGCCTAAAAATTGGGGAAAAAATAAACAAATGAACCCACAATGGTCTAAAGTGCTTTTTGATTCATTGCTATAGTTCAGAACACTCAATATGGACCACCAAAAATAGTCCTTGTGATCGTATATAAAGACTACAAGTAAAAAATAATTTTACCCCACTCATAAACAGAGTTAACTTCTGTCAGAGATGCTGAAGAAAGTTCTAGACTCAAGGGTCAATCGTTGTCATCTTTTTTTCAGTGCTGAAGCAATTCTATGCCAGACACAAAGCCCTCCTTGTCCTCACTGGTCTCCCAATTGCTCTAAGAAACAGTGTTCTCCCTATATCTTTGCCACTGACCCCACACCATAATTACAACCTGAAATTTTTCCAGAGCTCCACGTCATTCACCTAAGTGACACCTTGGAAATAGAAAAATATTTTTCTTTGAAACAACAATGCTGTCAACATCTGTGACGCTCTGTAAGCGATTAGGCTGAGCAGGAA
>NW_017731405.1:4748578-4768747 GCF_001890085.2 Hipposideros armiger | reverse complement strand
CGTGTGTGTGTGTGTGTGTGTGTGTGTGTGTGTGTGTGTGTGTGTGTTGGTGAGCATAAAGAGAGGAATAAGAAGTTGGGTCACCTGACCAAACTCCAGCTTTTCCCAATATGTGCAGCTGGAGTCCTTCTCCAGCTGCGTGGGTCTCTGCTCCAGTCGTGGACACCCTCAAGCCTGGAATTCAAGAGGGGTTGTGGCGGGGAGGGGAGGAGGGGGGCAATTACCTCCTTCCGCAGTGTCAGAGGGCACTCTGCTATTACACCTCCCCAGAGGCACCAGGAGGGTTGTGCTGCCTCCATCTGAAAACTTCTTTTTGCAGAAGGAAAAAAAAAGTTATTTCAGTCAAGAAACTGACACATTGATGTACATTGGTTCTGGCAGGAAACTGGCAGGAGAGTAAGTTTTTACAAATGAACAGTGGAGGCTGTGGCCCTTAAAATGGCCTGGAGCCATCAGTCATTCACAGCCTCTGTGTCTAAATGTGGCATCACCGTGAGCAGGAGCCTTGCAGAAATTTTATTTTTACATGTGATTATTCAGGTCCTCTGAGAATAGCAAGAGGCCAAAGGGAGTCAAAATAGTGGGTGTAAAAAAATGGAAAGACGTTAAAATACACATGAAACTGAAGCACAAGCTGGTAGATGAATGTGGACTTACTCTCCAAGTCCCGTCCATAGAATCAGAGTGGTCAACAGCCCCTAAAGAATCAGAGAACCCCCCAGGCCCATGGACATCCCATTCCCTTTAAGACCAGGAAGACTCCAGCTATGGGTCTTCCTATGTTTCAGGTCAAAGAGAAAAGCATATTCGTCTACAACCCATTCTTCCATCCCTCCCTGCTCTGGTTGCTCACCGTGTCATATTCACCACGATCACACGAGACTATCCAGCAACCCAAAAACCTGGTTTATTACTTTGGGATAAACATCATGGCCAAGATTACTGGATTTCTCATGTCAAACTCCTAGAACCTTCTGTTCTCAGCAGGAAAATCAAAATAATAGCAAAAGCTTACTTGATGAGTATAATCATTGCCAAGAGAGTTGGACTTGAGGAATATATTTGTTTAATGTATTATTATAATTTTTTTTTTCAATTGGAAAACAGTGTGTTTTTCCAGAACCCATCAGCTCCAAGTCAAGTAGTTGTTTCAATCTAGTTGTGGAGGGTGCAGCTCAGTGGCCCACATGGGGATCGAACCGGCAACTTTGGTGTCATGAGCATTTCACTCTAAACAACTGAGCTAACCGGCTGCCCCAAAGAACACTTTTATCAAGATATTACAACTTGACACATCACTTTTTTCCTCTAAAGGAATTCATCTGCTACTTGGACCAGAATTGGTCTCCCCTTCCTTTGAGTTTGCAGCCTGGAGAACACCCCAGATCATCAAGCTGAAAAAAGAGTCAGGGATTTAGGACAGAGAATCAATACGTGGGCAAAATAATTCTCTTTCAGAAGATAAAGTGAGGCAACAGGGTACAGAAGTATAATCAGGATCATTGTTAAGAGCTCAGGCTCCACCACTTACCAGCTGTGCGACCTTGATCTGGTTCTATAGCCTCTCTAAGCATAAGTCTTTACACTGGGAGTGTAAAGTGTCTTTATGCTGGGAGGTTTAAATGAGCTATAAAACAACACACAGTGCCTGGCCCCTTGTAAGTGTTCGATACACATGCACTAATATAACCATGATCATCATGTACTGTCTTGATTTTGCCATTTTCACCTTCTACATGCTCCAGCTTGTTTGAGATTTCTCTCTACTCTGCAATGATCCCTCAATCTAAAAAAAAAAAATGGGTCCCACTCACCCATTTTTTGATAAAAAAATTTTTTTTATCAAAGATAAAAAGAATTTAAATTGGAAAGGAGAGGAGAAGGGACATTCCTCAGCACAGTATTCCTTTTTTTTTTTCTGGAGAGGAAGCCTCTGCCTGTGAGACTTGGGTGTCTCACCCTGGGGCACAGAGGCCATAGAGAACTGTCCTCTAAGTAGGGTCCCCATGCTTCCCAAGAGCTTCCCATCACTAACCCTGATTACTTCCTAAGACTGTACCTGACTTGGTCCCACCATTGCTTCGTCCTCAGCCACCCGTGCCAATCAGAATGGGGAGAGCAAAACATTCTCTGGCTTTCTCCAAATCCGGGATTCCTTTTTTCAAAGGAGATTTTTTTCCATAGAAACTATTCATGTGGGTGTCTCTGTACATTGTTTGGTGTCTTTGCTATGTAGTGTCCAAGACCCTGTGACGCATATGCTCCTGGGATAAAATATTTTGAGCAGTGACGTATTCTTCAGGTACAGATGAGCACTCACATGTAGAGCCCTGAAGAAAATTCAGGAGGCAATGATTATGAAAACAGAAACAGAAACCAGAATCTCTTTTATCACAAACAAAATAGATAGTAATCACCACGGAAAACATGTTACTTATTACAACCTTTCCCTTGGTCCCATAAAAACGTTCATGCTTTTCTATCCAATAACTCCACATACAAATGGATGTATATAACGATATCCATTGCAGATTGTTTCTGATGATAAAAAACTGGAAGCAGTCTGAATAAATTGTAATAAACAATCACACACCCATATTTCAGAATACCATCTGAGTAGTTTGAAAGAATGCTAGAGCATGTAATGACTTGAAAAGATGTTTAAAACATATTGGGGGGCGCGGGACGAGGGAAGCAAGTTACTGAACACAACTAACCCCATTTGTGTTAAAATGTACACACATACACCAAACAAAAACAACATATATTTTTCTATGTGCACATATATACATGTAAATGGAAATGCATAGAAAAGAGGGAAAGGGGTTCTGATTCACAGGAAAGAGGGGAATGGCACAGTTTGACAGGAGGGCCTCGATTTTCTTGTATTATTTGACTACTTTACATAAGAATATATTTAAATACGGATTTATTTTTTTAAAGGTGTTAGTAGGAAATGTAATGAAATAATTACATTTCATCCGCAATTGGATGAAAATAGTATGTATAGCCGCGATGTCACTTACAGCAGGAGAATTCTCTTGGCATTTACCAGCCGTTTCAACAACCAAGAGATCATTTTGTTTGGCATAGAAGAAAAGCCTGAGGCAAAGATTTAAGGGAATCAGGATCACATATTTGAAGGAAATCAGATTTAGCCATCTGGTCAAATTATAGATAACCATCACCTGCTGAGAGCCACAAATCATTTACTAAATTTGAATCTACCTACCATGCAGGCGAAGATTAATTTGTCAAGCCCAGCAGTGATTCAACCCCAATCACTGCTCTCCCACCAACAATGCCTTTACTGAATTAATTTTCCCATTCTCTTCTGTTTTTAAAATGGAAGCAAGGAGCGTAAGTCACATCTCACACAGCAGGGTAGCCGACATGCCGTAAAGAAGATGAACAATTCGCATAAGGTTTTCATAAACTCTGAACTGTTCGTTCAATATCCTGTTGTGGAATATTATAAAAGAAGCTAACTGTTGTTGGATTATAATGTTTATATTGATTAGCTTATTTTTCCACCATTCAGCTGCAAAATCATATATTTTCAAAGATAACTCTTGATAAAATAAAATGTTAAAGAGACACTCAGTATCAAGTTCACACTAAAGTTTGAAAGACACAAATTTAAGCCTTGCCACTTCCCTCCAAAAAAAAAGAAAAAGAAAAGAAAGAAAGCAGGAAGTGAAAAAGCATTTTAGCATCTATTGTTGTTGCTACAACAACCCTATGGGACAGGCAGGCAGATAATAGTGTTCCCATTGCACAGATGCAGAAACTGTGATAGATTTAAGAGTCTAATATCCTATGGCAGGGCTAAAATCCAAGGATGCTGACTCCCAATCAAGACCTTTGAAATTGCTTAAGTAAAATATCAATTTCCTAATTGGAAAAGGATACTAATTTTCTAAAAATGACTGGACTGGTCATTTAGTCAAGCCCTATAGAAATGACCTTGTGCTTAGGATGGGCTTTCAGCTCCCTTAAGAAGAGTGGAAGAGTGGACCAATCGCCCCAGTCTGGACCACATTCTTGATTTTTGCAGGTCAGGCCTGTGCTGAACCTCCAAGTTGCTTCAGTGAGTTCCAGCAAACAGTTGTCAGAGCCTGTGATGTTTCCATACAAATAATTTCAAGGTCAGGACAGGTGGGCACCAGAAGCACATTAGAAAGTGGGTACCGCCTGCTTTCTTCTGGTAAGACCCATGGGCTTCCCACAGGCACTCCAATAAGTCTCAGACTAAGCAGCAGTGGACCTTATTGATTAGTCTTTCAAACTTTTCCACCAAGATGACAATCCACATCCCTATTAATAATGTTTACCCAAGTCTCCAGGACCTTAAAAATGCAGGGTTCATGGCTTTGGAGAGGCCTAGTGTTATCTAGTGAGATCACCCTTCCTGCTATTCAGCAGACGCCTTCCTCCCCTAGAGAAATGACTCGCACAAATGACTTGAGGTTGTTATTTCAGGATCAATGACCTGAATATATAGGAGTAAAACTCCCCTAGAGAATTAGATTCAGGAGACTTGAAGCTTCCCAGGAATCTGAAAGAAATGGCATTTAGGTTTTCATGGCCCACTAGAGCTGGTTAAAAGGTCAGAAATAAAAGGTTATTGACCTGAGAGATTTTCTTGAGAGGAGGAGGGTACCACAATGGCCGACTCAGGGATCATAAAGGAGCTTGCAGGTCACTGACTCTGGAGAAAATAAAAGTGAGGAAATGATTGGAAAATCTACTCTGCATTTTATTTGATTTTTACTGAAGTAAATTACTGGGTGATGCTCTGCTTCCAAACAGAGTGTACTAGCTCTGGAATAAACTGTATTGGTCCACCTTGGGTTTTATACGAAAATTCATATTCCTTTAATAATGTCTGCATTGGGACTTCCTGAGGTCCACACAGTTCAGTTCCTGGTTTGTAAGTAAGGAAAACATTGTACATCTGGCTGGTTCCCTGTTATCTCCTAAAAACTACCCCCATTGACTTGCAAGCAGGAAACAGAGCAAACATAAAATTGTCCTTAGCTTTGATCAAGACAAAGTGCCAGTCATCTGAAACTGCATTTGACAGAGTAGATGTACAATAGGAAGTGAACTAGTAAACTGGGTCATGAAATTGGAGAAAAGGAAAAGAGAAAAAGTTCACTGATCAAAAAGCCGTCATAGTGACTAAGATTAAACGTCTCCAGACATGACACTGGACACCCTTTTGGAAAGATTAGCCTTGCGGAAAGCGCAGTTGTGTATTTCCTCAGCATGTTTGAAACGCTCTACAGCTCAGAATAATCAGCCGGCTGTGAAAATGCCACTTGCCCTCCGAATCCACAACAACCTGGAAAAGCCCTGTTCTTGGCAATTTATTACACCCAGCCTGAGCCATTAACATGCAACTTCACACACTTTTTGGAGTTTGACACTGGTTGAGCTTGTTTTTCTGGTCCCCTGGGGCAAAAACAAGCAATAGCCAATAGTAATTTCACATTGTAAAATGTCCTTTCCTCTCCCAAATGTCTCCCCTCAACCACCATGCAATACCTGGGCTCATGTTCAGAAGAGGAATACGAAAGGGGATTTGACACAGCTCAGCAGCCAACACTTCCCAGTCAAACTATGGGGCCATTGGTCATGGACAGTTGACCACCAATGACTGGACAGAGACCACGAACAACCTTACACAGGACTCTGAGCAATCATTAAGGGGAAATGACTTGGGGCTGAGTTAGACTTGGATCAAGTAGCTTGTTAAGGCATCTTGGTCTGCCATCACTCTCAAGCCTTAGATTCCCCCGTGCATTTTGATGGTTTCTGATCAGCGCTTCATGTCCAAATTCAAGCTTTTCCCTTTGGCACATTAGACATGACAAGGAGAAAAAAGTCAATATACTGTTTGCATAGCACTACATGAAGTACATCAGTCATGTAAGTGTCGTTCCTGCAGCAGCCCATCTAGGAAACTGGGGGAGACAAAGTCATTACGTGTTCGTTCACAGAATCTCTTTCCTACAGGCTTTAAAAAAAAGTGAACCTTATATATTTTGGATATTAGCCCCTTATTAGAGGCATTGTTTAATTTCGTTTGTTTGTTTTTTAAGTGATCTTTTCTCATCCACCTCTGGTCTCTGTGCTTCTGTGATGCAGAATGAGGGAAATCTGTAGAGAACAGGCGAGGTGGAAGAATGGCAGAGGCTGGAAACAGAGGGAGAAGGCAGGGGCTGGACCAGCTGGGTGTCAGTGTTTTTGCTTGTTAATGTTTGGGGTTTGTTTTTGATTTGTTTTGAATAGGAACTAAGAGTCAGGGAGAGAGATGGGGAAGGACCACTCCTTTCTGCAAGGAGCATCCTAACAGTGCCTGAAATGAGATGACAAAACTTCAGAGATATTTGGCGTAAATTAAGGGTATATTCCCTGGGTCCTTTTGCAGTTGCTCTAGACATAATTAAAATGAAGTTGCTACTAGTTACACTTTTCTGTTGAACAATTGTTTCTTTAAATCACCCTTGAGACTGGGCCACATGGGGCCCCAGTTATGATCAAGTTATCCTGGAAATCAGGAGTAGCAAAACAAAGCTCAAATAGGGTCCGATAGTCATGACTGATCAGAGCCCCATTCAGTACAAAGACCCACTTTTGCCACCATTGCCCATTTTTATCTACTGATAAGAATGACACCTACGTTATCACTATCCCTTGATGTACTTGAAAGACAAAAGGCTGACATTGACCGTATCATTACACTGATAAAAGTGTTCAATCAACCAGATGTCTGCCTTTGAGCAAACAGAAGATCCAGATGATTAACTGGAATTTTCTTTTCATCTGGATGTTTGCTGTGAGGGAGACGTGGTCATTGACATTTCAAATGTCAAAACTCCAGTGGGTTTGATGCAAGGCATGCAGGTATCTCAGCAGAAAAATATGCTAAAAAGAAGAAGACTAAATAAGATAGATGATGAAGGAAAGAATGGTCTGCAGTCCAAATCATGGTGTTCAAGAAGCACAGTGAATTCAGACTCAGTGTCCTATCTGCAGTATTTGACACCTTGAGTGAATCATTTCGTTTAACACCGTCGTCCCTCTCCTCCGAACAGCAGAATTATTTTTAGTAATAATCATGAAGTAAACCTAATAACAACAATGGCCAGAATAGAAACAGTGAAAATGTTTTTTCTTGAACTGCCTATGCATAATCATGCTTATGAAAATAAAAAATGATAATAACATCAACCATATAAAAGGGAAAAACTAATATATTAATACTTTCTAATTTACATGTATTTCTACCTTCTAATTTCAACGTACTTTTTGAAAAAAAGAAAAACTCATGTGTTCATATTGGTTACAGTAATGATTCTTGCAGTTTACACTTTGTTTCACTGGTTAAAATTTTAAGCACAAATTAAAACTCCAAGTGTTGTTTACAATCACTATGCCATCATTTTTATTTTGAATCTACTGTTAAAATGCAGGATTACCTGGTTCCACAGGGGCTGGAGACACTGGCTTATATGTTAAGGGAGCTTAAATAATTCTGAATCATTGCAAACTTAGGAAACAAATATACATCTGATTCCAACTGTTGGGAGCCAATTGTATAACTAGTAGTCCTCAGAATTAAATTCCATTTTCATGGAATGTATATTAAAGGACAAGAATTTGTATTACAAATACTACATTAAAAATGTATTAAAGTGTGTATTACAATTGTGCTAAGTTACATTATATATTAAAGGACAATATTAAAATGTGCTCATTTGATACTTACATAACATTATTAAAAGTCAATTGTTTAGAAGTTATTTTTTGCACCCTGGGGGAATTGCTCCCACCACCTTGCCCTTAAATTGCAATTGTGCAAGTTCATTCTGGGTTAAGATTGTTTATTTTGATGAAAGGAGCACAGCTGCTGGACTCTCTAGGTTGTTTCAAGATGGGGGGAATGGAGCCTAAATCAGAAACTGGGCATATATAATGGGAGTTGGGAAGGCTACAGCTCATCAGGCACTCAAGACTTACTCCACTCCGGACCAGCTCATAAGAATTGGATGTTTAATTTTCTGCCAAGTTTGGTTCAGAAAGCTCAGGACCGAGAGGGACAGTTCTTTGATCTGAAGGTATGTGAGTCTGGCGCAGGCAAAGTCAGCTTGGAGTGGTCCTTTGTTTTATCAACATCCGACAATGAGTGGAAGACTGTCAAAGGAGCTCTTCCAACCAAGCAAGTATATTCACCGTATTATTCTAAAGTTGTGGTTGGGCCAGCAGTGTAGCACGTTGGTTAAGAGTTGGCTTGGGATGCCAGCTCTGAGCAGCAGGGCCCCCGGTTCAGATCCCACATGAGGACCAGTGATGCTGCGCCCTCTACAGCTAACATGGTGAAAGACAGCTCAACCTGGAGCTGGGCTGCCGTGAGTTGCCGGCAATGGTGTAGGCTGCAGTGGGGCTGCAGTGGGCTGCCGTGAGCTACTGTGAGCGGCTGGCAGCTGGCATGAGCTGCCGTGAGCGGCCATCCAATGGCCGGTGACCAATTGCATCACCCAGGAAGAGCGCAATGATAATACCAACATGGGCCAGTGAAGTGACATCCTCCACAATTAAACTGAAGAACAAAAGGACAGCAACTTGTCTGTTCCCCTCCCCCAATTCCCCAATAAAATCTTTAAAAAAAATAAATAAATAAAATAAAAATAAAGTTGTGGTAATTTATAAAGTGAATGTTAATTTTAGGAAGTCCTTGTATGGCTTTTTCATGAAAGTATTGAAGAAGTAAAAGGGATAAATAAAAAGATGCTGCATCTAATCATTCCTTTGGCTGCTTTTCCTTGGGTTTCTGATGTGGCCACTTTTGAAAAGCTTTCATAGATCTTCCAAGTTATTATGTGACTGCCGTCCTTCAAATATCACCTGCTCAGCAGGTTCCTGAGCAAACCTTGATTTTTAATTATTATAACCGCCATTTATTGGGCACTAACTATATTCCAGCCACTAGGTTAAGCTTCATCCATAAAAATAATAATAATAATTGGTCTTTTGGGTGCATATTTACAAAGAGAGAGTTCTCCCATCACAAATAAGAACAGACGGAAAACAGCTCAAAGGAATTAGTCATCATCCCAGCTGATAGATATAATCACACCAAACTATGTCAGAGTCAGGAAATGCCAAAACGTTAAGAAAATTACAAAGGACGAAGATGACTATAATTACTTATGTTTAACTGAATAGTATAATTGAATCACATAATTCATTTCCATTACTTAAGTTCCTGGATTAGGAATGGGATGTTAGTTACTGCCAGTCAGGAATGACCTATTGACTCCACTTCACTCTTCTCTAGTCAAAGATGACTGGGGAGCGAAGGGGTGTGACATTCAATGTGGCGAATAAGGCTCTCCTGCCCATTCACCCCCCAAGCCGGAATTCTGTGACCAACACAGGCTCTGACATTACAAACTACAAGAGGACAAACCTTTGACGTCTCTGGGGTGTGAAGAATTCTAGGAAACAACTAGAAACACAACCATTTGTATGACGATACACTTAAGCAGGGCTGTATGTTAGGAAGAATGCAGGCTCCGGCAATAGATCTAAATGTCAGTCTCCATTCACACCTGTCTGGTTTAGGACCTTAACAAGGTCACAGCCTCTGAGATTCCTGTCTGTGAACCAGTGGTAATGACCCTGTCCTGCTTACCTCACAGGTCACTTGTGAGGATTCCGTGAGACGATGCATGTGAGCGTACTGTGTTAGGCCACAGCGTCTGCAAAGGAAGAGGGCATTATTTACAAATGCATTTTACCTCCCATCCCAAGTGCAGGCTAACGACCACAGTTTTTCTGAGCAATAGACAATATTAAATACACTTTATTGTAACAGTGATTTTTCAGGAAATGCAATCTTCTTCGTTTTTTAATTGTCTTTTATGAGAAATAGTTTAGTCATTTTGCTGTCATACAATCTGCTTTTAATCTTGCTGTGACAGTCCACTGGGCCAAATGCAGAAACCAGAAGTTAGGCAAACAGTGGGAGGCTGGACAAGACTATTGCATTGTTTCGTTTCCACAGGGGACTCTGTGAGAATGACGCAGCTTTTAGGGTGGAGGGGTGGCAGTGAAGGAAAGGTGGGGAGAACAGGAGGGGATTTCCAGCTCTGTGAAAATATCCCTGGCCAGGACAGAAAGCCTCAGGGCCTCGGATTCCAGAAAAGCATCCATTCAGTGTCAGCTTGAGCCCACCGCCAGCTCAGCCCTCCAGTTTTACAGCTCTTTGACAGGGGGCCAGTGGGAAAGCCCACCCTTTGGGCCACAGGACTTGGTGCATTTTGCTGCAGCCCAGGGCCTGGAGGGCAGTGTCAACATCAGAAGAGCGTGTTTGCTTAGGTTGTGGCAAAGCTGGCTTCGCCACCGAGTAGATATTTGCTTAAGCCTCAAAGCTTATTAGACAGATTAGGAGGCAATTTGCTTGCCCTGTCAACCACTCGGCTGTCTCATTGTTTTGGTGTCTGTGTGCCTTGGTGTCTTGTGTGCATTCGGTTTGTGTGGCTGGGGAAAAGGGGGCAGGTTGTAGAACATGTGTGCAGGAGGCATCTCTCAATTGATTATTTCAAAGAATGGATCATTTCAAATCATCTAGTTGTAATCTAAAATGAATCTTTATTAGGAAGGAATAGGCCTTTAGCTAGATTGCATTTCTGATTCTATCGCATCTCTGCTTGTGAGACTTTCAACCACATTCACTTTTTCTGATTTCCATTTTGCTTTGATACCATAAAAATGATCTTGCCTGGGCATAAATATTATCCAGGGGAAAAAATAAGTCAGGAGATCACTGGACATTGATTCTTTCTGATTATTCATTCAATATTATGTGCCTAACACAGATGCCCCAGGAATTAAACAGAGGCATGCATATGCTTGGAATGAGACCCTGGTTTCCCCTGACCTCCTCACCCTCCTCATCAGGGGGCAAGAAAAGCCTACTGGCCCAGCAGTGACATGAGGGGGCGCTGTGCCCAGAGATCACTAAAGCCAAATTTATCATTATATCCTTTTTAGAGATTCTTATTGGAAAGCTGGACACTTGGAAGAGAAGCACAGCATCCGTAAGGTACCAGATTGCCTATATGACTCCCACTTTTGCTGCTCACAAGCTAGTACCCTCAGGCAAGTTCTTAATCTCAGCACCTCAGTTTCTTCATCTGTAAACTGGGCACAACCATGGTATTTTATGATGTGGCTGTGAGAAGTCATTGATTTAATATATGTAAAACAATGAAAGCAATACCTAGGTTATAGTAAATGCTTAATAACCATAACTACTACTACTACTACTACTATTCAAAAAATACAATTCAAAAATTATACCGAAAAAAACCCAAAATCTTTTGCCCTTCTAATCTCTCTTACCAAAGGGACTAAAACTCAAAGAGGTCATAATAGAGAAAAATAGGATTTCTGAACTCACAAAAACATTCAACACGGTACCCGTAATCTTAAAACTATGTGTAACAGAAATAAACCCAGACAGGAGTCAGCCTTGTCACGGCGGAGATCTGGAAAGGGGATGTGTCTCCCTGGACTTGCCCGCTCCAAGTCCTGGTATTGAATTCCATTGTCCTGGAGGGTCGACCAAAACAGGCACCTCGATATAATAACACTTAAAAATTCCTTAACTCACAACCTTGTCAGGACAACAAAACACTCTGTTGACAACAAAAGATCCTACTCTATGAGAATTATGTATAGTTTACCTTATATAGATGGGTAGTGTGTGTGTGTGTGTGTGTGTGTGTGTGTGTGTGTGTGTGTGTAAAATAAACATAAAAGATACACAACTGCTACTGCTCTCAGTTTTAATTTTTTTTAGTTCCAAACCCATGGTAAACACTTTCTTAGTGCTAACCAGGGGTGGTGTTCTCATTGCTAAACAGGGCTGGTCCGGATGTGGGGCCTCTTCTGTGTTTTTCCAGTTGACCATGGCAGTGCCTCGTGATGTACAACAGAGGCTTCGGGGCCCTGGCTTTTACCCTGGTTCTTAGTCTTTGTTGCTCATTAACCCAAGAAGTGGCTGCATATGGCATATAGCTCCTACTCTCCAATTCAGCACTGTCTGGTTGTCTTATTATAGCAAAGGCTGAATAATAAATAAAGGTAACCGTTAAACCCCTCTTTTGCCAGAAAGAATTTCTGACTTAAAGTGGAAGCTAAAAGTTGATCTCTCGCTCTACACAACTATGGGTGCCATTACGCTTCTCTGGAACTCTGTTGAAAATCCTTCTGGCCACAGGAGTGGGTGTTACTACTTAACTTTTCTGGGCATGATATTATATGAGTTACTTGCACTTCAGGCAAGGTGTCTCCCAGCTTTTTCCTTTCCATGCTTACTGAAAGGAGAAAACCTTTCCTAGGTCTTTGCTCCAGGTTCACTGCTGGAACTAGACCATGCCCAAGCTCTTCGAAGAGCCTCTGTGAAGTCCAATCTTGAGGACCCTGACCTTGAGTCAGTCTTCCCACTCTCAAATTTAGCTCACATCTGGGTGGGAACATGTTGATGAATTTGGTTTGGAAGCAGACTACATGCATGAACAAATTTGCCACTAAAAAGATAAAAATTAAAGGCAATACAATAAAGATAGGTTTCTCAACAAATGGTGCTGGAATAACTGGACATCCACGTGCAAAAGAATGAATCTAGACCCAGCCCTTACACTCTTCCCAAAAATTAACTCAAAATGGATCATCAATCTAAATGTATAATGCAAAACAATAAGACTCTTAGAAGATAACATAGGAGAAAATGACCTTGGGTTTGGGAATGACTTTTTAGATATAACATCAAAAATATGATCCATGAAACAAAGAATTAATAAGATGGATTTCAGTAAAATTTAAAACTTCTGCTCTGCAAAAGACACTGGAAAGAAGAGACAAGCCAGATTGGAAGAAAATATTTGTAAAAGACCCATCTGATAAAGGATTATTATCCAAAATATACAAAGAACTCTTAAAACTCAATGATAAGAAAACAAACAACCAGCTTAAAAATGGGCCAAAGACCTTAACAGACATTTCACCAAAGCACATATGTACAATGGGCAAAATCCAGAACACCAACGCCACCAAATGCTGCAGTGATTGTGGGGCAACAGGAACTCGCACTCATTGCTGGTGGGGATGCAAAGTGGTGCAGCCACTTTGGAAGACAGTTTGGTGGTTTCTTACAAAACTAAACATACTCTTACCATATGATCCAGCAATTGTGCTCCTTGGTATTTACTTAAAGGAGTTGAAGACTTATGTCCACACAAAAACCTGACATCTTTAAAAATAAAGATGTTTATAGCAGCTTTATTTATAATTGCCAAAACTTGGAAGCAAACAAGTTGTCCTTTGTTACATGAATGGATAAGTACATTATGATACATACAGACAATGGAATATTATTCAGAGCTTTAATGAGCTATCAAGCCATGAAAAGATATGAAGAGAACTTGAATGCAGATTAATAAATGAAAGAAGCCAACCTGAAAAATCTACATACTATATTATTCTAACTATTGGGTCGTCGGGAAAGTCATGACGTATTTTTCTATGTTTTTCAATGCGAAAATGTGTCATGACTTTCCCGACGACCCAATATATGACACTCTGGAAAAGGCAAAACTATGGAGCCAGCAAAAGATCAGTGGTTGCCAGGGGCTACAGGGGAGGGAAGAATTAATAATAAGCAGAGCTCAGAGGACTTTTAGGGTAGTAAAAATACTCTATGATACCATAATGGTGGATACATATAATTTATCCAAACACAGAATGCACAACACTAAGAGTGATCCCTACTGTAAATTATGGACTTTGTGTAATGATAATGTGTTAATATAGGTTCATAATTTGTAACAAATGTACCACTCTGATGGGGAATGTTGATAATGGCGCTGGCTGTGCGTGTGTGCAGGGCAGGGAAATCTCTGTACCTTCTTCTCAATTTCTCTGTGAACCTAAAACTTTTTTTTTTTATTCTTTAAAAAAAAAAATCAAAATTTGAGCTCATCCTTACCCTCTCTTGTAGGATCTGGACATGTTTCCATATAAACCATTCCCCAGAAAGCCTGTGAGGCAGAAATGTGAATTAAGTAGCATTTGTCAGCATTTTGAGGAACATGTAGGTGTTTAAAGAAATGGACCCATTCTCCCGAAAAATTATAATCACAAATTTGCATAACGTTTTGGAAAACTATGCATCCATAATCCCACTGCCATTCTCAGACACCAAGAGACTGGACCTGAGCTCGAGATGGGAATCCGGGTTGGGGAATAAAGTATTTGCTGCCTGGGAAGAATGGGAAGCCCCTCCCCCCCTGCACTCCTAAATCTGTCACTCCATCTTCCTTACTGGCTGATTCTTCCTGGACACCAACCATGACAAGCTCAGCTCACAGTAGCATTGGATTTGGTGGCCCCCAAGTTTTTGGGAAAGCACCAGTGTGATCACCTAACTCCAGCACCGGTCATCTCTAAGATCCTTCGCAGGGACTGTCACTGCGGAGAGCGAGCCTCAAGCTTTCCCTGCCGGCCTGGCACAGGAGACTTAAGCGACAGTCCTTGGAAACTTTCACTTTCACACTATCCATCAAGCTCTCCTGAAGTACATACCCTGTCTCCAGCATGGAACCACGGGCATTTCCCTAAAATGTGTAAAACACAGTCCCTAATCTGAAGGAGACTAAAATCTCCTTGGGGGCTACAAAATAAATATACATAATTTTGAGAGTGAGAGAGAGAGAATGTGATCAGAGGCTAATCACACTCTAAGTCCAAAATATCTTATAAAGGGCAGTTGCTATATGAGCTTACGGCCCATGGGGCATAAAAGGCTTCCAGAAAAAGGTGGGGCTTGAGCCCGGCTTGCTTTATGTGTCCCTGTGACTACTGTTCTCCTGAAAGGATACTTTCTTCTACCCACCTCCACCTTAATCCACTAGAATCCACCTCTCAAATATTGTCTTAGCAACCGTTTACTGATTAACACCAACGAGCCAAACAGGCTAACATGAATGCTGCTGCCAGAGCTCAGACCTGGAGCTTTCATACACTCCGTGTTTCAAGGTCAGAAGGGACGGTAGAGGGCTCCTAGTCGAAACTCACTTCCACTGCTTAGGAAACAGACATCTGGGGACACGCTATCCAAACTTCCGAGGAGAGTAACCCCAGTGCCTATGGGAGTCTGGTCCCCAGAATCAGCCTTGTGCCCACGAAGAGGCAGGAACTGCACAAACACACCGGAACAATCTCACTGGCGTGAGCGGAACACAATCATTTCAAAGATTCAGGCTGTCATAACACCAAATTGTGTAACTATGGCCACACATCAAATGATCCCTTCAACCAACCAAAAGTAACCAGAACAACCATATTGCAGTCATCAAGCCTAAAAGTGGAGGTTTGGTCGTTCGTACCAAAGCCAGCTTCCAGCCCAACTCAAGGGCAAACATTGAGCCTCATTCACTTGTGCATCTTCAGGCCTAGTACAATGCCTGACACTCATTAGACAGCTCAGGGTGGCCTTGGTGAACTGGACTGAATTGCACGACCTAAATTGTACTGAATGATACAAAATGTGTAATCATGAGTGAGGGCAATATCAGGTACAGGAAATGTCACAGTGGCTGGAGAGGAATAAAAAAATAGGGAAACCCATTCCCTCCCTCATCTCCCCAGCCAATTCAGGATCTCTAGACCCAGACAGAAATGTCCACTCATAAATATGGTAAGATAAAGACATTGTTTTCATCTGGAAATAATATTAGAATAATAATAGTAATTAATAATAATAATAATAATAGAATAATTAAATTATGACCAGTAAGTTTAAAAATGGGATTTAATTTTTTGGGAAGAAGTAGAAATTGACCTAGGTTTCAAAGGATGGGTAAGATTGTGATATCAATATTTGGGTAGAAACAGAGGGAAGAAATGCAAGAAGACAGTGTCAGAGGGATAGGAAGAAGACCAGGACAGAGTGATGTCACCACAGCCAAGAGGGGGCAGGGCTTCCAAGAGAACTGAAAGAGTTTCTATAGATTCAGAAATTAGATAAGGACTGAACTTTCCATTAAATTTAGCAATAAGGAGGTCAGAGTTTACCATAGCAGGACTAATAAATGGAGTAGCTGGGCTGGAAGCCAGATTGCAATGGCCACAACAGGAAGGAGAGTCTGAGGCTCTGAAAGGAGACACACTTTCAGGTCACTTGGTGGAAGTTGCCTAAGTGGGTGTGGAGCAGAATCAAGGACAGTTCTCTACCATAAGAGAACCCTGAGCTTCTTCACAGGTACAGCCACAGGAGCCAGTTGACGTGGGAGAGGCTGGGGGTGCAGGAGAGAGAGAGAGGGATAGTATAGATAGAGGAGCGATTTGCCTTAGAAAGAGAAATGAACCGATAAAAAAAACATCCTGCACTTTGGCAAGCATCCTCTCACCACATCCTATGCACAGATTTTCAAGAATAATTTAGTTTTGTATTTTTGCTTTTTAAAAAATGGCAAGGTAAGGAAACATACGCTTGCTGAGTATTCTGTCAGGCTTTGTACTAGGAAATGTAACACCTACTGGATCCTTTAGAAGTCTCAGATGCTCAGCTGGTTCCAGGAGGTGAGATGCCAGTTGGGTGACATCTGGTCCCAGTTCTGTGAGACGGGAGTTCGGGGCATCAAAAGTGCTTGCACAGAAGGGCCCTGACAGAGCAGACAGCCCACTGCCATCTGCCCACTGAACGTTCCAGGATGGTAAAAAGAGGATGATGAAGTCCCTGGCATTCCCCCAGTGACCTTCTCCATTGGTCAACTTCCAAGTTAGGCAACTTGATCACAAACATTATCTTCTTTTCTTTCATCTTACAGAGGAAAATAAAGTACCCTCAGGTACTCACAACTTGCTTAGTCATGGAACACTTATTAAGCACCTATTATATGCCAGGCTACATTAGTTTGCTTTCGCTGCATAATTCACCCCAAAACAACAAGCACGTATTATTTTTCAGAATTCTGCATGCCCAGGTTAAAAAAAAAAATCAAGGGCTCTGATAAAGAGACGGTGGTGGCACAAAGATGGGAGTGGCCATTTCTGTTTGGGGAGCTCAGGGAAGGCTCTGAAAAGGGAGGCACTTGATGGAGATCTCAGATGTGGGGTAGAAGTTCATCAGGCAAAGCGGGGGAAACGAAGCATTCGAAGAAATGGAAATAGCAGGTCAAGTTCAGAGCGATGTGAAACAACAGGGTGAGTTTGGGGTACTGTCCAGAAACCAGTGTGAGGCACAGCACAGGGTGAGGTGGGGCGGTCAGAGATGACACAAGGGAGGCTGGACAAGTCAGATCTTGAAGGATGATAAGAAAGGGAGGAGTTGTCTTTGCCCAACTAAGGGAAAGACGTGCAGAAGAGGAGACATTTTTGAGAGCCATTCGGAAGTAGACTTGACAATAGATGCAAAAAGTCAGGGGTGGGGAACGGAAGAACAAGTCCCAGGTTTTGACCCGTATTAGTGGACAGACAGCAGTACCATTAGCCAGGATGGCGGAAACAGAGAGAGGAGAACAGTAACAACAATGAATTTTTGGTGCCTCTGGGACGTCCTGAAATGGCTGTTCAGTGGTTGTATACTTTGGCTTGGAGCTCTAAAAAGAAAGTTCTGGGCTGGAGAATTCGATTTGCAAGCTGTCAGCATATGTAGTGCTTTAGGGATATTAAAATGAATAGAGATCTTAATCATGGCTCATCCCAGCTAGCAAAAAAAAAAAAAAAAAGCAGAAGAAGAAAACGAGAAAAAAAAACTTGTTTCTTTTTTAAAACGAACAATCATTTTCAAATTCTTTTCTCTTCCAACAAAGAAATTAGCCAAGGGTTTGTTTCAAGACCAAACAAAAAGGGGGAAGCTATCGGCTTTCTACATGAATGCAATGGGTAATTCATAGGGCTCTGAAAAATACAGCTGCATTTTGCCAATAATTTCCTGTGCCTATGTAAACAGTACCATATTCTCTGAAGCTTTTCCCCCCTTCAAAAAGGAACCTTTGCTTTGCCATTAAGTAGGGGCAGAACAATGTACTCAGTCTCCAAATTCTTTCTGGGTAAGACTATGTTCTTTTAGAAGTCTTCAGATATTAAATGAATTGGTTACTTATTCGTTGGAGAACTGGGTTAGAAACACATTAAGTACAAGTGGCCAGATATAGTTAGCTGGCTATTACTTACGTTGCTGATGGAGACTGAGGAGGGGAAGGAAGATGGATCCTAGCAACAGATTTATCACTGTAGCATTTCTCTGCATCATAGGAACTGTTTGCTACTGTTTCAGGAACATTTTGCTACTCCACCAAAAACAAAGACAAAAAACAGTAAGTTTGCCACTGAGAGGAAGCAGTTTGCCATCCCACAATATGCCTTTTGGGGGATATTGATGATTTTAAGCTGGCTATTTTTAAGAAACAAAAGTCTCAGAAAGAAACATGGACCCTTACCTGTTTAAAGGAATTCAGATAGAAAAGCCTGCTTGAAGGAAAAAGGGAGCTATTACCTTAACATAATATGGACTAAATAGTGCAAACAGGAAAGAATCTATTATAGCAATGTCTGTTTGATAGACCCCCTTCTGGGTCCCATTGTTTCTGGGTGGCCTAGCAAGAATTTGTTTACCAAATGTTTGCTCTTTCTCATCTATCTGTGAAGTGTCTACTTTCTCTTTGAAGTCCCAGACTCCTGCCTCCCTCTCCTAAGCAGAGAATGGCATATGAACCTCAATTGCCCAATTTGTCCTAGGGAACACTTGTGTGTATATATATGTAACAAATCTGGTTATTTTCTATCAATCTGTCTCCTGTTAGTTTGATGATTAGACCATCCAGAAGCACTTAGAAGGGTAGAAATACAGTTATTTTTCCTCCTCCACAACATCAAGAAAATTTGGGGAACCCTGGATGCTAAATCCTCCCTTAGAGAATCACAGTAGTGAAAAAATGTGTTTCACTTTTTTAAAGTCTGTGTTGCCCTAACTTCTTTGGCCAAGGAAACTTCATTTCGCAGAGCTCTGATTATGATCATACGGGCTTAGGAAACACCAGTATGCATTTTGGAAACACTGTCTCCAGGGCATTCGGCCACTGACGCTGCAGTTAGTGACTAGATCCTCCCTCTTGGCATTTCTACCAGGGATATCTTGGATTTGTAAAAAGAGGCAGCGTGTTTTCTCATCCCCACAGACCTGGGACAAGATCTCAGTTCTGGGGGTGATGGGTGGGGGAACTTCTCCCAATTTAAATGCTGAATTTGAGTGTTCAAAACAGCTGCCTCCCCTCCCCCAAACCTGCCCTGCTCTGGGAGAGGTTCCTATTGAGGAGGAAATCCACCATTTCCTGCCCAAACAGCACCTCTGGTAAAGTGGGCCTTTGACCTGCTGAATTAGGGGTCTGTCTCTGGGATTTTTCGAGGACAGAGGAAAAACTCCTCTTAGAAGAGATTCTTTGTTCTTGAGCAGTGCACCTCTAGGGAAAAATAAAAAACAAACAGTCAGATTTTTGTAGCCTTATTTTCTATTCTATTCTGTGTATTGTCAAAGGGAAGGACTTTTTAAAAAATAAAAATAAAAATCCAGTTCAGGAAAAATAAAAATGTTTATGACAGCTTTTTTTCTCTTAGATATTATACCCTAATTTAAATCAGGAAATGCAACATCTGCATCTGCTCTTAAGGGTTCTCTTTTTATTTCCTTATCACCAAAGATTTTCTTTTTTGGCCAAAATGTCAGACACTATAAATTTGCATGCACCTTTGAACTAACTTTGTGTAAGATGGGACCAGGTGCTGAGAGAAAGTGCTTAAGGAAAATGGGAAGGTGAAGGGAATTGAGAAGGGGGTGTCAACTGGCATCAAAGTTCAGCCATAACAAATAAAGAAATAAGCAAATAAATCATCACATTGACCTCATCAGGAGATTCCAAGGCTGGAGAAGGAGGAAGAGAGAAGTAGAGGGAAAGAGGGGGGTCTGAGTGAATCAGAGAATGGGCCTGTGATGGGGGGGGGGGGGGGCAGTGCTACGAATACTATACAGAGAGCTGACTTTTCATTTTAATTCACCACATATAAGACAGACTGCAACATTCTTACTGCATCATT
>NW_017731405.1:4742186-4747758 GCF_001890085.2 Hipposideros armiger | reverse complement strand
GAACCGGGGCCGTCTGGCATCCCAAGCGAACTCTTAACCATCGCGCCACTCGGCCGGCCCCATTCAATCTTTCTTTTAGGGTCTAAGGAGAAAGAGAAGGACGTAGTTCCAATGACGTCTTTCCCTTTTGTCAGGAAAGAAATGTTTTCCAGAAGCTCCCAGCAAGCTTTGACTTCTAACTTGTTGGCCCAAACCATGGGACATAGACTTGCCTGCCTTTAAGGAAAGCTGCAAAAGAGGGTTAAGCTTTTCCAGCCTCTAAAATGGAGGCAACAAGAAGATCAAGTAGATCTATTGGTTTAGCCAATGATAAGCATCTGCCACAGGATTATTATCTATTAATTTAATTATTATTGGACTCTCATTCCTGAAATTAGATTGCTGGCCCCATCATGAAGCTAGTAAGGCCACATTCTGCTCGGCATTACACTTGACCCCTTATAGTTAAGTGACAGTGTTCGTGAGCTAATTAGGTATTCGATAACTTCGTTCTCATTTAACACGAAGCTTTTGAATCAGTTTAAAATGTTTAGGCCCCTTCATGTCTTCCTGAAACCCTCAAGTTTCTTTGGTTTACATCAAAGTCCTATCTAATTTGCTCCCAAGAGGAAACCTACCACAATAGTAAAGTTGTATATTTCCACTGGGATTTTCCCTAAGCAGTTAATGAGTTGTGACTTCCTTATATGTACATGCAGACGAGATTGGTGCGCTCCAAGCAGGTAGACAGAATTCGAACCAGATGGTCCAAGGAAAGGAAGCTGGATTAGCAGATCATTTCAAACACCTCCATGTGTGGACTGAAATCCATAAGGGGGATGACAAAACATGGGCCTTATTTTCTCAACAAACTGTGCACCATATTGAATGTTAAACATTAAATTGAGGGAGGGGTGAAGCAAGCTCTGGTTTTTCTTTCCTTGTCATTAGAACCATAAGTCTCGTTTTGCCTGATTCATGTATCCAGACGGTGGAGGGTGGGGGGTGGAGAAATGCGTGGCTGGTTCATAAACTCATACCACTGAGGGACCCCGTGGTAATCCTATAGCAATGGCGTTTGAATAAATCAAAGGTGGCAAGGGTGTGTCTAATTTCCATGAGTTCCTTATGGAAAGCAAATCCCATTTTGCCTGATTTTCCAGTTTAAACAATAAACCATAGGAGTCTCTCATCCCCACCCATAAGCCAACTTCATTGAAACTGGGACTGATGCAAATTAAGGCACTTTTCATTCCTCAGGCCCCTCGCCCCACCCCCATCCCCAGTTTAATTAAAGCCCAATTTGGTTCAGGAGTAAACTGGTATTTACAAATCAGGAGAAAATCTGGTTCCAGTAATTAAAGGGATTTTCTAATTCTTGTCCTCCATGTTAGAACACCCTTTTTAATAGGTAATTAAAGACTCCTTAACTGTCCTTTGAAGGAAATTTGAAAAAGAAAAGATTAGGGACCTGCCACAAAGACATTACTGACAACAGGGACGGAATTCTTTGTTAGGTACTTTAGGGAAAACTAAGGTCTTCATTTACATAAAATACTTTGGGCAAGCAGACTTTTTTTTTCCTTTTAGCAAAAGGGAATACCTGTCTGCCTTTGTGTTGCTGAGGGTAGCCCTGCAAATTTCACTGCTGTTCCACAAATACAAGCTAGCTTGCAAGTCACCTGAAAACCATTGCCATTGCAGTTAAGGTAGGCTGGGAGCACAGATGTTGTGTTCCTTTGGTTTCCCACACCATGGCCGGTGCCAAAAGGTCAAACTGCTTAGGCAGAGGCCCCCCAGGTACAGAGACGAGCAGCATCTACCTTGCAGCTTCCATGTGCCTCTCATACGCTAACGGGGTTAACTATCACTCAGTCAACATTGAAGCAGCCTGTGCTAGGTGCTGGGAGCTGCACAGGTGGACACAGTGCATCCTTGCTGCTCAGAGACTTGACCCTAATGAAGAGGAGAAACTCTTGTCCAGGCAACACCAATGCAAGGCATTCAGACATGGAAGATAGACTGAGGTACAAACAAAGGACAGCGTGAGAATGGGGCAAGGGGAGAGAGACTGAATGAGAAACTCTTCTGGAGGTGGGAGTCAAGCTCTTTCTCAATAGATAAAAGAAGCAGATACCTGGAGAAGAAGATTCCTGGACAGAGAGAACAAGGACACAGTGGCAGGAGGGAACAATGCATACACACAAAAAGGCCTGGAGAGCCTTGGGGCTGGAGCAAAGGATCCTCGGGGTGCGGGGCTGAGAGGAGGGAAGAAAGCACCAGGTCAGCAAGGACTGTAGCATAGAGGGGCTTTCCCACCCCGCTGAGAAGCTGGTTTCATTCTACAGAAAAAAAGGTCTGGGGGTGATGGAAGTAACTGGGTTGGGGGCAAAAAGTCTTAGGCAAGAGTCGAGCTCAGATATTACGGCTCCCAACTGTGGCACCAGCACCCACAAGTGTGCTCTATGGTGAGAGGTCTTCCAATGGAGGTGCTCACACCCTGTGGATCCACAGACTTTCCACAGGGTCCTGTGGACGGAAAAGTGGCCACAGGCTAAACCTGACAAGCTCAGGAGATTGAAAAGAACCACATAAGATGGCGTGAGCATAAAAACGTTCATAACCAAGTGGGCCATGGTGGGAAGTCACATCTTCAGCTTCCTTCATAAAGTCAGTCTGTGCCTTTTCAGTGGGCCGCTCTGTTTTTCTGCACCTAAGATAACAAACATCTTTAATCCTTTTTCCAGACCAGAGCTGAAAACTGCAAAATTCCTCATTATTATGCTTATCTCCTGATTACCATCCCCTGTGTGCTGTAAAAAGCCAACTGTTAGCTATCCTGTACCCACCTATGTAAAGGAAGTGCCTGTCTCCCCAATTTACTTTTATCCAATCCCAGAGGTTTCCCTGCTTCGCTCTCTCCCATCCCCTTAATCTGTCACCAATGGATTTCATGTAACCTTCCTCCTTTGATTTTATGTATAAAATAACCTGCAACCTGCCATTTTGCGGAGCATTTTCTCAATCCGTTGAGATTTTGCTTCCTGGCAATTGCCGACAGTTTGGCTCAAATAAACTCTTATAAGTTTTCTCCTAGGCTGGATGTTTTTCGTCAACAATACATATAGTAAATGGAGCGTTTCAAGGGAATCAATTTCTAGGTCCTCAGCTTCTATATATATGTACTTTTTTCTAAAACTGCCTGGTAACCTGAATCACACTTGAAAAAGAAAGCCATACCCCTCACCCTTGCCAAATCTTTCTACGGCACCTTAAGCATATGGGTTTCCTGTCTTTGTTTGTCATCTTGGTTCCTTCTGTTAAGGATGAAACTTAACCTTTGAGGGAGGTTCTGTATTCAGAATAATCAATGCAGTATAGATTAGTGACATTGATCGTTCAAATGTTCCTGGGATGTTTCCTAGAACTGTCAACTTTTTAAAGATAAAACCCACAAGTTAAAATTCTATTCAAGTTCTTTCTGATTCAAAAAGAATTTCAGGAAGTCACTTACAATCTACTTTATGAAATCTGTCATATTTATTTTAATTACAGTCAGTTCTCATCTTATTTCAAATTATAGTACACTTAATATTTTCTACCTATTAACAATGAGTAAACGCCTTTAAATCCAGGATGAAAAATTTTAGATAAAATGTTTACAAGAGAGTATATAGTTTTTGAAAAATCTTTTGCGAGTGCCCACGCAAATGAGTTTTAAGAAACACAATTTCCTTGAGCTGTCACTATGAGTTGGGAAGGGAAACAAAGTGGGGGAAGGTTGGTTTCTGTGGTAAGTTAAGTTTGAGAAATGTTGAATTAAAGTGGCACACACCTCAGATCCTTTTAATGTTCTAAGGATGTTGGGATTCTCTCCAGAGCTATAGTATTCAATTTCTCCCAAGTGTTTTTTTTTAAATTAAAGTATAGTTGGCGTACAATAATATACAAATGTTATTCAACATTTGTATACCTTACAAAGTGATCACCACAATAAATCTAGTAACCATCTGTCACTGTACAAAGTTATTATAATATTATTGACTACATTCCCTGAATCCCTGTACTATACATTATATCTCATAACTTATTTATTTTATAACTGGAAGTTTGTACCTCTTATTCCTCTTCACTTTTTTGCCCATCCTCCACACTGACCCCACTGGCAACCATCAGTTTGTCTTACGTATCTTTCAGTCTGTTCTGTTTTGTTTTGCTTATTCATTTGTTTTGTCTTTTAGACTTCACATATCTGTGGCATCATATGGTATTTGTCCTTCTCTGTCTGACTTATTTCACCTAGCACATTATCCTCCAGGTCCACCCATGTTGAAACAAATGGCAAGATTTCATTATTTTTTATGGCTGAGTAATAGTCCAATGTGTGTGTGTGTGTGTGTGTGTGTGTGTGTGTGTGTGTGATCTTCTTTATCCATTCATCTATCAATGCACACTTAGGTTGCTTCCATATCTTGGCNACACTTAGGTTGCTTCCATATCTTGGCTACTGTGAATAGTGCTGCAATAATCATAAGGGTGCATATATCTTTTTGAGTTAGTGTTTTTGTTTTCTTCGGATAGATACCCAGAAGTGGCATTTCTGGGTTGTGTGGTAGTTCTGTTTTTAGGTTTTGAGGAACCTCCATACTGTATTCCAGAGTGGCTGCACTATGGAATTTGCAATCCCCCCACCAGTGCACAAGAGTTCCCTTTTCTCCATATCCTCACCAACACTTATTTTTTGTCTTGTTGATAATAGCCTGACAGATATGAGTTTATTGTGGTTTTGATTTGCATTTCCCTGATGATTAGTGATGTTGAGCATCTTTTCATGTGTCTGTTGGTGACCTGTATATCATCTTTGTAAAAATGTCTATTCAGGTCCTCTCCCCATTTTTCAATCTGGTTGTTTTTTTGATGTTGAGTTGTATGAGTTGTTTATATATTTTGGATATTAACCCCTTATCAGATATATAATTTATGAATATCACCTCCCATTCAGTGAGTTGCCTTTTCATTTTGTTGATGGTTTCCTTTTCGTTTTGTTGATGGTTTCCTTTGCTGTGCAAAAACCTTTTTAGTTTGATGTAATCCCATGTGTTCATTTCTACTTTTGGTGTTCTTGCCTGGGGAGACATATTCAAAAAAATATTCTTTGACCAATGTCAAAAAGTGTACTGCCTATGTTTTCTTCTAGGAGTTTTATAGTTTCCGGTTTTACATTTAAGTCTTTAATCCATTGAGTTTATTTTTGTATATTGTGTAAGAAAGTGATCCAGTTTCTCTTTCTTTCTTTCTTTTTCTTTCTTTCTTTCTTTCTTTCTTTCTTTTCTTTCTTTCCTTCCTTCCTTCCTTCCTTCCTTCCTTCCTTCCTTCCTTCCTTCCTTTCTTTCTTTTCTTTCTTTTTTTTTTTGCATAAAGCTGTCCAGTTTTCCCAACACCATTTATTGAATAGATTGTCTTTTCTCCATTGTATATTCTTGCCTCCTTTATTGTAGATTGTTCAACCATATAATCATGGGTTTATTTCTGGGCTCTCTATTCTGTTTCACTGATCTATGTGCCTGTTTCTGTGCCAGTCCCATACTGTTGG
>NW_017731405.1:4719139-4741976 GCF_001890085.2 Hipposideros armiger | reverse complement strand
AGCTGCCCAGGTCCAGGTTGAGCTGTTGTTCAGCATCTTAGCTGTAGAGGGCAGTGTCACTGGCCCTCATATGTGGGATCTGAACTGGGGCCCTCTGGCGTCCCAAGCCAGTTCTTAACCATCGCGCCACTCAGCCGGCCCCCCATACTGTTTTTTATTACTATAGTTTGGTAGTATGGCTTGAAATCAGGGAGCGTGATGCCTTCAACTTTGTTCTTCTTTCTCAAGATTGCTGTGGCTGAGTTTCTCCCAAGTTTGGACCATAGGAGAGGGGCAGTACAAAGGGAAAATCTGAGAGTCTTTTACATGCCCCCCTCAATAATCTCCATCATTACAACCTCCCTCAGCCACCACCCAAAAAAACATACACTACAGTAAATACAGTATCTTACTATAAACAAGAGCGTCTGGTAGTGGAGTGTTGGAACCTATTCATACAGGCTCACACCAGCAATTTGGGCACAACTGGCAAATGTACTCTGAGAAAGAAGTCCTGGAGCAGTCATTCAAACCAACCCTGGCCATACTTATGCCATGCAGAAGTAGACAATTGAAGCAATTGTGACAATAATACCAGACCCCTAAAACGTCTATGGACTTCCCTCATAATATATAAATGACAAATTGGGTATTTTCCTTATTGAATTATCTGGAAACTTTCTTCAGTTCTTAACATTGTTTTGTATGAATACATGCAGCCTCTGTTCACAGGATACTTAAATCATTCCTGATTTGGGCCTCATTAGTGACATATTCTTCATACACAAAGTGTGTAGAAAGAAGCCAGTTAGCCAGAGGCTTGAGCCAGAAGTTGAGACAAACCCAATGATAAAGAACTTCTTTCTGTATCGTCAATTCATGCTACAGATGAAATCTTATCCCTAAGTCTATTTCACATGGTGTATCTTTGCCACATAACCCACAATGCTTACAAATACTGTCTTTGCCCTTCTTGAACAAGATTCTAAAAGTATACTTGGTTGTTCATATAATGCCCCCAAACATCTCCAATTTAGTTAATTCTCTGAAAAAAAATGATGTTTTCTCAATTCCAAAATTAATAAAATTCCTCATTTGATATTAATTTAACAAGTAACCTATTGATTGGCTGAATCTTTGACTTTTCAATTGAATACTTTGCCTCTGTTTGATGATGACATATGTCATTGTGCAAAATGGAAAGGCCATCTGGCAAGAGCTGCTCTGGTAGATAGGAAGAATGCGAGTATTCTTACAGCAGTGATGCTCAGTATTCAACTATGGTGAATGCTGTAAAAAATGAAAGCTTCCTCAACAAAAAATGTCCTTCAGATGCAAACTTCATATCTCTCTGTCACATCTGTGCTGTCTTTGCACGATGACGAGTGAGTCTGACATAGCCTTCCTTTGCCCTCAGAATCCTTGCAGAGAGCAGTGTCAAGGACTTGGATCATTCTCTAATGCAGGGTAAGCAACATATAATTTCAGAAATGAAATGGAAGCCCCCTTTCAAAAGACAGTGCAATTGTCTATGAGCTTTCTTTTATTACAACACATCATTACATTATTTTGTAATTACATATTTTCCAAGCCATCTGTCTGGTCTGCTCAACTGAGAGCTCTTCAAGGGCATGGGCTGTATGGGCCTTATATATCTTCATCTCTCCAACAGCCAGCCCAGAGATTGACACAAAGTGAGCACTCCATAAACATTTGTGAAGTGAATCAATGGAAAATCGTATGAATGAATAGTAAATGAAAGAAGAAATTCAAGACGTGAATCCCTATCTTCTTCTGGACAAAGCTGTCTGGTAAATCCAAGAACCATTCTAACAGCATCTTTTGGTCAAACTGGCTATCATGACCTGTCTGCACCACAGCGTGACAAGCAACAACTGATATTTCTAGGTCTTAGAAATTTGCTGTGCCCTGTATTCTCTGAGGAGTAGGACTAAAATTTATAGCCCATTCAAAATTGAGCCTACTAGTTTCATTTTTTATGCTTTGATATTTAACCTCCCCTTTTTCCAGATACTAAATACTTTAATTCTGATGACAATAATCTTCTTTAAATGTGCATTTCTACCCTATTTATCTTCTCTGTCATTTTTAAAAGACACCAATACTTCTTATCTTTACTGATTGATATTGTTCTAATTAAATTTCTTCTTTGGAAAAAAAATATTTTGTTACCTTTATTTATTTTTTTGTTTAATTTGTTCCCAAGGCCTCAGTTCTAAAAGCTGTCCTTGACCCCGGAATTTACACTGAGTTCCCACAACTACTTTCTCAGCTGGCCTGCCAGCCACTATCTCTAAAACATTCCTAGAATTGCTCCTTGCTGAGGTAGAAACCCATGTGCACACCTTAATCTTGACTTATCTTGACAGTTCCAATTTTTCCATATATGGTCCAGGTACTTCCCTATTGTCTGGGGGGTCTAACAGATGAAAATCCTATGTCGGTTACACATCCAGGAAGTGCGTATTTCACTTCCTTGGTTCTCCTTATCACCTCTGAAATTTGGGACTTCTCTAGGCCAGTTTCCTCCTTCAAATCTGATCTCTCTCTTCAAAGTATTTTATTAGAGCCAGTGATCACATTTGGAGCCTTGCGTTGTGTTTTGTTCTTCCAATGACTCTGCTATTGACATGATAAAAAAACTAAAAACAAGATATTGAACTTGACTCTCTTAGTGAGTATAAAGCAGGGATTTAAAATACTTGGCATTCATCCACCCTCAGTGTACCTCTAAGGATGAATTAGTCCATAACCATAGTAAAGAATTTATTATTATGGATCTCAATTAGTAGTGCTATAATTTTTCTGATGGTGTTAATGGAGTTTATAATAATATAAAGAAATACATCAGCAGGCATGGAAGCTCAGAAAGGTGCTATTATCGTAGTCTTTAAGAATTATCTGCCCTGTACTCCCTCCCTTCTCTAAACCCTACTGGACATTTTTAAAAACAAGTATCAAACTGCCCAGCAATTAATTTTCCTCTTACCACTTGCTGTGGGTTACCTTTGTCCCAGTGAGATTATAAACCACTTGGAAACAAGGCTCATGCTGGATCTTTCTATGGAACCTCTGCAGTACCAGCTTCAGGACAGGCCACGTACGTTCTCAACAATAGTTTTCTATTGGCAATACAATTTCATCTTGATGGTTCTCTTTATCATAGTGAGTCAAGGATGGTTTAGGACTTTGATGAGATTGAAAAGTTTAAAAAATGACTAAATTCGGGCAGCCAGGTGGGTCAGTTGGTTAGAGTGCAAGCTCTGAGCAACACTGCTTTCATTGGCTTTTTTGTACAGACCACCTGCCTTGGCTCAAGCTACAGATTTTCCTAGACTCTCAAAGGTTCGCAGAACCCAGACAAGCAGCATCTGGCTTAAGCGTCCCCTGTGCCTCTGGCTGAGCAGCTCTAAGCTACCACTAGCGACAGCCAGCCTTGGTTCATGGGTTGGCCTCTCAAGATGCTTCAAAGTACAGCACAGGTGGCAGACATCTGCTGATTTCTTTCTGGCTCCCACTGGGTGAACCCGGATGGGGCACGGATGGGGCACAGGCTGTGGCTCAGCTTGACCTACACTGGATCCCCTCAAGGTGGTCCTGGGGTTGGCGCCACCAGTGGCCAGTTTCAAAATGAGCTGGAGCATTACCTAGCCACCTCCAAGTACAACACAGCCAAGGGGGCAAATTGGACGGACACCAGAGTCCTACAGAGGCAGATCCTGCTCCATAGGATCAGCCCCTGCACAACAACTCTTCCACTGTAGTCAAGGCCAGTCCTCACAACCAGTGAGCCCAAGGGTCAGTCCCTCCCATTGATGTGCAATTATCAACCAAGGCTCTCAACTACAAAAGGAGGGCACACACAACCCACACCTGGAGAGTGTGGCTCAGGTGGATAGAAAGACTGCACCACTGAGCCCCACAGCACACCTACTACATAAGGCCACTCTACTAAGCCCAGAAGACATAGCAGACCTACCTAATACATAGAAACAAACACAGGGAAGCAGCCAAAATGGGGAGACAATGAAACATGTCCCAAATAAAATAACAGAAGAAAGCTACAGTAAAAGAACTAAGCGAAACGGAGGTAATCAATCTATCAGACACAGAATTCTAAACACTGGTTATAAGAATGCTCAGTGATCTCAGGGAGAACTTCAACAGCGAGATAGGAAGCATAAAAAAGGAGATGAAAACCAGAAAAAAGAACGAGTCAGAAATCAAGGATACAATAATGGAAATGAAGAATATATTACAGGGAATCAACAGTAGATTAGATGAAGCAGAGGATCCAACCAGTGATGTAGAAGATAAGGTAGTAGAAAACACTCAACCAGAACAGCAAAAAAAAAAAAAGAATAAAAAAAATTGAGGCGAGTTTAAGGGGCTTCCAGGACAATATCAAGCGTACCAACATTTGCATTATAGGGCTACCAGAGGAGAAGAGAGAAAGCAAGGAATTGAAAACCTATTTGAAGAAATAATGACAGAAAACTTCCCTAGCCTGGTGAAGGAAATAGACATTCAAGCCCAGGAAGCACATAGAGTCCCAAACAAGATAAACCCAAAGAGGCCAACCCGGAGACACATCATAATTAAATGCCACAGGTTAAATACAAAGAAAGAATCTTAAAAGCAGCAAGAGAAAAGCAATTAGTTGCCTACAAGGAAGGTCCCATAAGACTGTCCACTGATTTCTCAACAGAAACTTTGCAAGCAAGAAGGGAGTGGCAAGAAATATTCCAAGTGATGAAAAGCAACGACATACAACCAAGATTGCTCTACCCAGCAAAGCTGTCATTTAGAATTGAAGGACAGAAAAGGAGCTTCCCAGACAAGAAAAAGCTGAAGGAGTTCATCACCACCAAACCAGTATTACAAGGAATCTTAGAGGGACTTCTTTAAGATAGGAGGGGGGTTAAGGATGGGTGAAAGGGGAAGGGAGTAAGAAGCACAAATTGGTTGTTATACAGTAGTCATGGGGATGTAGGGTATGGCATAAGGAATATACTCAATAATAGTGTAATAACTAGGTATGGTGTCAGGTAGGCACTAGATCTATCAGGGTGATAGATGGGAGTGGGTTTGGGGGCAGGGTGAGGGGGGTGGAGGCATTGGGAAGTACAAACTGGTAGTTAATACAGCATGGGGAATGTGGTCAACAATGTTGTAAAGACCATGTAAGGTGCTAGATGGGCACTGGACTTATCGGAGGGATCACATCACAGACTGTGTGGATGGATGCCTGACCAATGTGCTATATGCCTGAAGCTGAAGTAGAAAAATACTGAATGTCAACTGTAACTAAATATATAGGTATATATAGTCATGGGATGTGGAGTACAACATAGGGGAGATAGTCGATGGTATTGTAACAGCTATATAAGATGTCAGAGGGGTAGTAGCTTGAGGGGTGGGTTATCACTTTATGAGGGATTTAAATGTCTAACTATTACGTTGCTTTGTATACCTGAAACTATTTAAAAAAAGGAGAAAAAGAAACAAATGAAACAGAAACAAATAGATACAGAGAACATTTTGATGGTTACCAGTTGGGAGGGGGGTTGCGGGCAGGGTGAAAAAGAAGGAATTAAGAAATATAAATTGGAAGTCACAAAACAGTCAATGGAATGTAAAGCATAGAGAATGTAGTCAATAATATGGTAATAACAATGTATAGTGCCAGGTGGGTACTGTACTAGTCAGGGGGGATCACTTCTTAAATTATATAAATGTCTAACCACTATGCTGTACACTTGATGCAATGTACAGCATAGGGAATATAGTCGATAATATTGTGATAACGTGGTATGGTGTCAGATGATTGCTAGACTTATAGTGATCACTTGTTCAGGTATATAAATGTTGAATAATCATGGTGTACACCTGAAACTAATAAAATATTGTATGTTAGGTAGATTTTAATAAAAAATTTTAAAAAGCAAAAATAAAAAAGAATAAACATAAATTTAGCCCCCCCCTTTTTTTTTTTGGCATCTCACTTTAAAGTTTTGACTTGATTCCTTTGTTATATATGGAGTTCCAACTATTAATATTTACCCAGAAGGGTAGGAGAATATACTACTCCAAATATGCCACCTTCTGCCCAAGATCCATTACAGAAGAATGGCTGACTTGTCTTGTGAAAAGCATTTTTCTCCAGTTTCTTCAATGCCAAGCATGCAAGGTAGATTTAATAAAAGGCTCTAAATAAAAAATAAATAGTACCTTCAGACCATTCATACAGAAGACTTCCTGACAATCCTTGGAGGTGCCAACTAGCCCATAAGCTAATTATCCTGTAAATTTCCTTTTCTTCCCCAGTGTGAAGGTGAGATCTAATTTGAAAGATTAAAATCTTTGCATGATTACAGTATATAGTAATTGTTAAGCTCTGTAGTTACATGCTCAATAGCTACTAAGTACAAAGAATTATAAGGTGATTTGTGCCTGTAAGATGAATTCCAAGAATTTTGCTTTACAAAAGGCTAGGAAGTGGACGTGGCAGAACAACAGATGTGCTAAGTGAGCAATTTAAGGTGAACTTCAGGAAAGAGGGACTTAGGGGTCTCTTCACAGACTGGCCAAGTCGCAAGAATGCCTTCCGGTGCATTTCTTAGGTTGTGCTAAACTTTATTTACATGAAAGCACTGCTCAAGTGGGTGAAGTTATCTAAGGAGTATTTAGCCACAACTTATGGAGGGGTTCCAAATGTCTGCTTTCTCATAGCACATGAACCAACCAAACCATGTGTTCCTCACTTTCAAACACAAAAAGCCAAAGTTTGATCTTCCTGAACTCAATACTAGAGCAATAATAGTATATGCAAGTATATTTTGTAGACATGTGTAAGAAAAATAATGAAGCTTTTAGTATTTATGCTTCCAACTCCATTACTATTTGGTTTTGTGCCAGCCATTCTTTCTCTATCTTAGTAGATCACACCGGAAAATTCATTTATTAAACAAATATTTATTCAGCACCCAGTGCATACCAGGCTCCTGCTCTTGGCACCGGGGACATGATGATAAATAAAGTGGATAAGGTCGTTGCTCTCATGGACTCAAAGTCCAGCAGGAAAGAAAGATTACTAATACTTCTTACAAGTACAACTTACAAGTCCTGGGAAAGAGTGGGGGTAGTGTACTGTGGAGAGTGTAGTGTTAGGGTCTATCCTAGTTTAGGACTCAATGAAAACATCTATGAGGAAGTGATGCTTAATCTGAGACCTTAAGGATGAATAGGCATTATTAGATCAGAGAAGGGTGGGAGAGCAAAGCCAGTCTTTTCTCCAGGCACACAATGCAAAAGGAGTTTACAAACCTATTGTCTTTTAACGCCTTTCTCCCTCCAAACCATGAAAAACCCCCAGCCCAGTTAGCTTGTAGCTAAGATTTCTTTCAATTTTCTAGTTAGAACTTCTGATGTTACTGGTAGAGCTGCAGGTATGATTCTAAGAGAACAAGAAATATCAGACCTGATAAAACCGGGCCTTTAGTCGACAGGCAATAATGAGTCACTAGAAATTAAAACTCAGAATGGCCTGGGAGTGGCTTGTCCTAGCATCCATTCTGTGGAGATATCCAGGAATCTGTCTTCCCTAGTAAAGAGAAGGGGACACATGGGCAGGCGAAAGAAGGAGGGCCTAGTGGATGAGGACTGAGTCAAATTGAACTCAACTTTGTTTAGAATCCTCATTTGGAATTGCCTTCAGAATTATTTCCTGAGTCTCCTTCATTTTTACCGCAAATGATACTACCCAAGTTGCTTACGGTTCTTATTCACCTATTTTGACATAACGTACTTTGAGAGGGTTTCAGTGATAAAGTTTCTCTCATCTCAAGGACGAGAGGATTGCCCAAATGCCTCTGTCCATATCAGCCTATATTCCCAAGGATCTAAGTGCAAATCTGAAAACCAAAGGAGGGAGAAGGTTCTGGGTAACAGCGCATCCTTGGAATAAGCACAAGGCATCTAAGGGTGCTAGCTCTGACGGAGTCCAAGTTTATCTGCATATGTTGGTTCTGGTGGAGGTCTCCATGAGCAGGTGTGCTGTGCACAACCAGTACCACCGAGTTTGATGGCCCTGCTTCTCAAATGTGCATTTGAAAGTCCATGTTGAGTCTTTACTTGAAGCTCAAATATTCAGAATTGCTTTTATTAAAAAAAAAAAACTAAGAAAAAAAGCTGCATAAAATCAAGATGAACTAAAATTAGTTAGGCTGCACCATATCAGATTTAACAAGGTTTTGTTACAATGAACTATGCATACAATTTTGAGCACTGCTTTTTCTGCTGAAATGAGAACTAGTCAAGCCTACACAGGTGTTATACTACGATTTAGAGAATTATCACCCTTTGATCCTTTGAGTGTAGAATGGCACTTATGTCAATACACATTTGTTCAGAAATTCCTAAGATGCTCGTTTTCTGAGGTAGAATCTGCAGTGTGATTGATTATTCATGTAAAAAACACTCTTAGGCACCTCATCAACAATGCATTAATGTTTTTGGTAGATCGATAATTTTTCTCTCTAATCACAAAAAGAAACCCAGTGCATCAGAAAAGTCATCAGCAAAAACATAAAAAGATATGTGTCAGCTGTTTCTGGCAGCCCGTTAAAGGGGGGACAGAACAAAAAAATAAGAAATGTTTGCCACATGTTGGGAAATGAGTGGTAATGGAAAATATTCATAAACAAATGACTAACACTTGTCTGTATGTTATTCAGGTGCACAGATAAAACACATCCATCTCCTTAGCATTGACTTTTCTGGATGCAAATTACTCGAAGGCTCAGGCAGTCATTTCCAGTCTTGTAATTCCTTATGCTGACCAAACCATCATTGGTGTCAGCAGTTTTGCTGCATAAGCACTTTAAGGTTGAATCCTAACCTTTGAATTCTCATATAACATTCTGTGTAAAATAGTTCACATTAGAGGCTTTCCTTTTCGATTTCCAAATTGGCGTTGCTGTTGTCTCGTATTTTTTAATCAGCCTAGAAATCTTTCCCCTTCTCTCTAATCCCATTTCCTTGATCGTCGCCTTGACAGTCCTCATCATGCCCACTAGGCCAGCTACTTCTGCGGCGTTTGCTGAGGCCGGCTGTTTGATGTAGGAGGAAAGGTACCACAGAGCCTGCCCCACTAAAGGTCAAATCCAGCTCATGAGAAAACAACCATTCCCTTTGCTTGTATTTAAGCAGGTATGACAGATTTATTTCCTGCAGGAATTCACTGTGTTCTCCTGAATTCAGCTCTGCCAGAGCAAGAAGCAGTTAGTTGAGCAGACACAGTGGGCAATAAAACTCCTGCAAAGTATTGGGAGCCCAAGGTGCACACAGCCCTTCCCGGATGTGAGTCAGTGAGTGAGTGAGTCATCCATAAACCAAATTGTGGCTTTGACGATCTGGTTGGGGTTCAAACACATGAGGGCGACCTTCCCAGGCCTTATGAAAGAGCCGGGGAGGCCAGCTTTCAAGGCTGTGGGAACCCAGCTGTGTGCACACAGCCATCACTGGGCAGGCTCTTTAATTTCTACTCCTTTGTTGAATAGGGACCTAACAGAGGTTTGCCACACCTCTTGCTTTAAAAAATCTTGAGAAAACAGTTGTGTTTAAGCTAGAAGCAGAGAATTGACTAACTCACTTCTCAAAGGAAGTGATCTTATCCCCTGAGGAAGTGTGGAAATTTGTGGGAGTATTCTTTATTGTTGCCCTGATTGGGAGGCACCACTACTGTTTAGTGGGTGGGGCCAGAGGTGGTAAAACACCTTGCAAAATGTGGGATATGGTCCCCATGATAAAGAATTTCCCCATATTCTGTGCTAATGTCAAGTGAATACCCAATTCTGTGACTGAAAAACTTAATAAAATTATCTGGGCCTAATATCTAACTCCATTTAACATATAAACACAAAGTATTTTTTCACGGTTTTTAATACATATTGAATGTTTCAAGAGTGTAATCATTGTGTGTAAATACCTATTTTGTTTGGAATTTTACAAAGAACTGATCACCTGATAAGCCTCCGATGACAATATCTATTCACATATGTGACTGTCACAATCAAGTCGAGATGCATGTATATACTTAACTAGCCCCAATTTCAAAATGCCAAATATAAAGAAAAAGTATTGACAATATTCAGTTGAGTATTGTCTTCTCTCATGCCCAAATTAATTCATTATAAATAGTTCATCATACTATATTTTAGTTTAGTCATGCCGAAAATACATATGCTTTTATTATAAATTACTTCCCTGGTTGTTTTTTTTTCCTTTCTGTTGCAGTTTGTGCTGGACCTTGTGTGCCCCACCCAGGTTCCCGCTTCAGGGTTCTCAGCTGCTGGAGTGCTGACCGCTGACAGCCCACAGCTGAGTGTCACCACCCTGCCTACCAGTCGCTCTGGTCTCAAATGGGACAGCCTCTTCCAAGGAACCACCCTGGGACCCCTCGTTCAGAACTGCCTGTATCCACCAACAGGTCACCTGGGGGGCACGAAGGATGTGATGCAGCACAATTCTGCAGTATAAGCCCAGCTCCAGAGCTTCCTGGGGGATCTGTGACGTCATCTGTGGGACTGCGTCACAGCCCAGCTCAGCCTCTCCCTCTGCCCAGTCCTGCTTCTCTCCCATAAGTGTTGATTCTGAGAGCATGTCCAATACACTTCCTGCCCCCAAGGCCATCTCAAGCTCTGTTTCCTAGGGAACTCGACACAATTAGAGCATTACAATGGTTTTTTTGGACACTGGGTGTTACGTTATTTCGTAATTTTAATTTAGGATAGTAAAGGGGGAAATCATAAAATATTTGCAATTTAAATAAAGGATACTGTATCTGATGGGCATGAGAACCTCTGGACTAAGTGATCTCTTCAGTGTTCCTCCACCTTAAGACTCCCTCATTTAGGGGGCCGGCCAAGTGGTGGGTTGGTTAAGAGTTTACTTGGGACGCCAGCTCTGAGCAGCAGGGCCCCGGTTTGGATCCCACATGAGGGCCAGTGATGCTGTGCCCTCTACAGCTAAAATGGTGAACAACAGCTTGACCTGGAGCTGGGCTGCCATGAGTCGCTCTAGGCTGCAGTGGGGTTGGCCAGCAGCTGGCGTGAGCTTTCATGCGCTGCCTGAGCAGCCGTCCAATGGCTGGCGAGCAACTGCCTCACCCGGGAAGAGCGCAATGATAATACCAACATGGGCCAGTGAAGAGATGTCCTCCACAACTAGACTGAAGAACAAAGGACAGCAACTCGTCTGTTCCCCTCCCCCAATTCCCCAATAAAATCTTAAAAAAAAAAAAGACTCTTATTTAGGGCAGAAACATTGCTTGCCCCAGAGGTGCTGCAAGCAACCAAGACTCAAAATGACACCTTATGCAACTGTTTCTCATGCACTCGAATAAAAAAAGCAGTCCTATACAGCATCACTTAACAACATCATTGTTTTCCAGATTATCCACCCATCATGCCATGTATCCTTCAGTAAGTACTTGCCATACACGTATGCGAGGCAAGCAGCAAACCCCAGCAGTGCGTGCCCTTTGTGCATTCCTCACATCCAAATGACCATGGGCATCTGTAGCTCTGAGAGACACTAGGTGCCCGAGAAGAAAATAAGCTGACTCCAGAGCACCAGGTGCTTTGTCCTTCGTAATTTTTTAGATGAAATACAGTTTTAATTCTTAACATCATAGTACTGTAGTTCTCCTTTAACTGTCAACTGAAAAGGATTCACAAAGCCAGAATGGAGCTGGAGGGTGTGTGTGTGTGTGTGTGTGTGTGTATGTGTGTCTGTCTGTCTGTCTGTCTGTCTGCAGATGCTGTCTGTGTAAGAGAGAGTGCTTGCTGGCCTAAGGGGCTGTAGAGGAGGACAATTTAAAGCAAGACCAGTGAGTGCTACATTTGTTCCTCTGGTCTAACTTTCTAAATGGGCTGCTACAAAGCCATGACTGAAAATCCTTGGAAGGTACTTAATTTCTCCTCATGTCAGGAAAGTGTTCTTTTATACTCAATAAAGCCAGGATGAGAATTATAGTCGACTTCCCCCCCTTATCCATGGTTTCACTTTCCAAGGTTTTAGTTATCTGTGGTCAACCACAGTCCAAAAATAGTGCGTGGAAAATTCCAGAAATAAAAAATTCATAAGTTTTCAACTGCGTGCCATTCTAAGTTGCATGATGAAATCATGAGCCCTCCCACTCGGTCCCTCCCAGGTCTTGAATCATCCCTTTGTCCAGTATATCCGCACTGCAGATGTTCCCCGCCGGTCAGTAACGTGGTAGCCATCTAGGTTATCAGACCAACTATCACAGTATTGCAGTGCTTGTGTTCAAGTAACTTATTTTACTTAATAATGGCCCCAAAGTACAAGAGTTGTGATGCTGGCAATTTCGATATGCCTAAGAGAAGCCATCAAGTGCTTCCTTGAAGCGAAAAGGTGAGTACAGCAGAGTAAGATATTTTGAGAGAGAGACCACATTCACAGAACTTTTCTTATAGTATATCATTATAATTGTTCTATTTTATTATTAGTTATTTTTGTTAATCTCTTGCTGTGCCTAATTTATAAATGAAACTTTATCATATGTATGTATATATAGGAAAAAACATAGTATATATAGGGTTTGGTACTATCTGGGATTTCAAGCATCCACTGGGGGTCTTGAAACATATGCCCTATGAATAAGGGGGGACAACTGTATTTACCTGGTTCTGTGCCTCCATTCAAATCGATTGTTGATATACCTCAGCGTACCACAGGGTCATCAACTATCTTAGTCATTGGACATTCAACACAGAAACACAAATCAGTGTCTGAAAGTTTTAACCCGGCTCCTCAGTGCTGGAATACTGCCTCTAGGCTGTCTGAGTATTAAGGGCTGTCTAGTCACTCAGTATCTCTTCCTTAACTTCTTTACCTATAATACTGGGATGCTCGTCAGAGTTTCCACCTCTGGTTCCTTCTCGGGGTGTGGTGATAATTAAAGTAATAATGTTTTTCAAGTACAGAGACATTCCACATTAAACACACTACGTAATTGAATCATTCTGCTTCAAGTGACACAGGTTGAAGTAATCACAAACTAGACAAATAAGATTAAGCTACGTGTCCCTACTATAGGAATAATGCCATTTACCTTACTCTCATTGACTTAAGGTTTGCCTGCCTCAATATAGAAAGGAGTCCTAGTCCTCAAGAAAGAAGACATCAAGTTGACAAAGAAATGCTTTCATTCATTCTACTTTCATTTGATCAATAATCAAATATGTATAATTCTATTCCAGTCACTTAGTTTAAGGGTAAAAATAGACTTAAAAAATAAATGGCACAACTATTTGTTCATGTCATTTATACTTTAGAAAGATGTTTTATAAAAATATTCATGTTGCAGGCTGGCCGAGTGGTGCATTGGTTAAGAGTTGGCTTGGGATGCCAGCTCTGAGCAGCAGGGCCCCGGTTCGGATCCCACATTAGCTGTGCCCTCCACAGCTAAGATGGTGAATAACAGTTCGACCTGGAGCTGGGCTGCCGTGAGTCACCGGTGACAGTGTAGGCTGCAGGCCCTGCTGCAATGGGCTGCCATAAGCTACCATGAGTGACTGGCAGCCAGCGCAAGCCGCCAAGAGCCGCTGAGAGAGGCCATCCAGTGGTCAGCGACAGATTTGCCTCACCCAGGAAGAGTGCAATGGTAATACCAATATGGGCCAGTGAAGTGACGTCCTCCACAACTATACTGAAGAACAAAGGGCAGCAACTTGTCTGTTCCCCTTTCCCGATTCCCCAACGCTCTTCCCCTCCCCCAATTCCCCAATAAAAATCTTAAAAAAAAAAAATTCATGCTGCAAACAAAAGTCCTGGACCAGATGGCTTCATAAATAAATTTTATAAAACATTCAAAAAAGAACTAATACCTATTCTGCTCAAACTATTCCAAAAAGTACAGAAAAAGGGAAGGCTCCCAAGCACATTTTATGAAGCCACTATTACTCTGATCCCAAAATCAGACAAAGATATTACAAAAAAAAGAAACTACAGGCTGATATCCCTAAAGAGCACAGATGCAAAAATCCTCTACAAAATACTAGCAAACCAAATTCAGCATCACATTAAAAAGATCATACACCATGAACAAGTGGGATTCATTCCTGGTATGCAAGTTTGGTTCAAAGCCTGCAAAGCAATTAACATAATATATCACATTAACAAAATGAAAAATAAAAATCATATGACCATATTAATAGAATCAGAAAAAGCATTTGACAAAATCCAGCAGCCATTTATGATAAAAACTCTTAGCAAAGTGGGAATAGTGAGATCATATCTCAACATAATAAAGGCCATTTATGATAAGCCCACAGCAAACATCATACTCAATGAGAAAAGCTAAAAGCTTTCCCTTTAAGATCAGGAACAAGACAAGGCTGCCCACTTTCACCACTTCTATTCAACATAGTTCTGGAAGTTCTGGCTACAGCAATCAGACAAGAAAATGAAATAAAAGGCATCTAAATTGGAAAGGAGAAAGTAAAATTGTCACTATATGCAGATGACATGACACTATATATAGAGAATCCCAAACACTCCACCAAAAAACTGTTAGAACTGATAAGTGAATTTAGTAAGATAGCAGGATACAAAATTAATATTCAGAAATCAGTTGCATTTGTATACACCAATAATAAACTATCAGAAGAAGAAATCAGGAAATCAATCCCTTTTACAATTGCTTCAAAAACAATAAAATATCTAGGAATAAATTTAACCAAAGAAGTAAAAGACCTGTACTCAGAAAATTATAAGACACTAAAAAGAGAAATCAAAGAAGATACAAATAAATGGAAATACATACCATGTTCATGGATAGGAAGAATTAATATAGTTAGAATATCAATACTACCTAAGACAATATATAGATTCAATGCAATTCCTATCAAACTACCAAAGACGTTTTTCTCAGAAACAGAACATATAATCCTAAAATTTATATGGAACCATAAAAGACCCTGAATAGCCACAGCAATCTTGAGAAATAAGAACAAAGTGGGCAGTATCACACTACCCAACATCAAATCATACTATAAGGCTATAGTAATCAAAATAGTATGGTACTGGCATAAAAACAGACACATAGACCAATGAAACAGAATAGGGAACCCAGAAATAAATCCATCCATATATGGTCACTTAATCTATGACAATGGAAGCAAGAATTTACATTGGAGTAAAGATAGTCTACTTAATAAATGGTGCTGGGAAAACTGGACTGACACGTGCAAAAAAATGAAAATGGACCACATACTTAAACCATATACGAGAACAAATTCAAAGTATATTAAAGACTCAAATGTAAGACCCGAAACCATAAAAACCTTAGAAGAAAACATAGGGAGTAAATTTGCAGACATTACCCTCAGTAATACTTTTACTGATATATCCCTTCAGGCATGGGAAATAAAAGAAAAAATAAACACATGATTTACATCAAACTTAAAAGTTTTTTTACAGCAAAGGAAATCATCAATAAAACAAAAAGGCAGCTTATTGAATGGGAGAAGTTTTTGGCAATGATATATCTGATAAGGGGTTAATATCCAAAATTTATAAAATACTCATTCAATTCAACACCCAAAAAACAACCTAATTAAACAATGGGCAGAGGATATGAAGAGGCATTTCTCTAAAGAGGACATACAGATGGCCAACAGGCATATGAAAAAAATGTTCAACCTCACTAATCATTAGAGAAATGCAAATAAAAACCACAATGAGATACCACCTCACTCCAGTCAGAATAGCTATCATCAATAAATCAACAAACAACAAGTGCTGGTGAGGTTATAGAGAAAAGGGAACCCTGGTGCACTGTTGGTTGGACTGCATATTGGTGCAGCCATTATGGAAATCAGTATGGAGGTATCTAAAAAATCTGGAAATGGAACTACCGTATGACCCAGCAATTCCACTCTTGGGTATCTATCCAGAGAAACCCAAGATGCTAATTCAAAAAAATATATGCACCCCGTTTATTGCAGCGCTATTTACAATATCCAAGACGGAAACAACCAAAATGCCCATCGGTAGATGACTAGATTAAGAAACTGTGGTACATTTATACAATGGAGTATTACTCTGCTATAAAGAAGAATAAAATCTTACCATTTGTAATGATATGGATGGACCTAGAGACTATTATGTTAAATGAAATAAGTCAGTCAGAGAAAGACATTTACCATATGATTTCACTTATATGTGAAATATAAAAAACTGAATGAACGAGCAAAGTCAACAGAAATAGTCTCAGAGATATAGAGGAAAGGCTGATGGTTGCTAGTTGGGAGGGGGTGGGGATGAGGGAGAAGGGGAAGGGGTTAGACAGGATAAATAGGTAACTACAATATTGCCACAGGGATACGAAAGACAGCTCGGGGAATATAATTAATAATGTTGTAAATATTTCGTAGGGTGTCAGATGGTCACATGTCTTGTTAGGGAAACCACTTCATGGATGGGGTAGAGGCTTGATCACTGCACTGTACACCTGAAGCTGATGTTGTATAATATTATATGTCAATTATAATTGAATATATATATATGGTCACGGGACGTGGAGTATAGTGTGGGAGTGGAGTCAAGGGAATTGTAATAGATATGTATGATATTGGGGGGGAAGTGGGGTGGCGGATTGGGGGAGGGGGTTGTCACTTTGAGGGGTAAAGAGTATAACTATTGCACTGTGTTGTACATCTGAAACTAATTAAAAATAATAATAAAAATAATAATAAAAAAATAAAACTTAAAAAATATATGTACTCAAGTTGCTGTTAAAGGCAGGAAGACTATGTAAGGCCCACCAGTTTACCTAGATAAATGCTATGTATGTTCACTTTCTTCTCTCCCATGTATAATTGGCAAACTGTCCAGTTACACATCTGCTCTGCTGACCGATGCATCAGCTCTTAACTGAACATCTTACATCTGTCATAGATCCTGGCATAGATCCTCAGTGAGAGACGTTGAGCAGTGCCAAAGCTACAAAACACCGTGGTGATATCAAATACCAGGTGTGATCACAAAATATGGTGACTTTAAATTTTTAAAAAGTTTTTTTACAGTAAAAGACATGTTGCCATTAATCCTGCTCACAATAACCCCCCTCGCTTCGAACACGCTTATCCCAAAATTCTTGCCACTTTCTGAAGCAGTTCTGGAAGTCCCCTTTCGTAAGTGTCTTTAGTTGCGCTGTCGTGACTTCCTCGATGTCCTGAATCGATTCAAAACATTTTCCTTTCATGGTCATTTTTACTTTGGGGAAGAGTCAGAAGTTGCACGGTGCCAGATCCAATGAATAAGGTGGATGAGGACATACCATAATGTTTTATTTGACAGAAATTGCTGTACCAGAAGCAATGTGGGACACAGAGCATTGTCATGATGGAGGATGAAGTAAAGATACTCACAAAAGAGGACTTCCAGAGCTACTTCAGAAAGTGGCAAGAACAATGGGATAAGTGTATTTGAAGCGAGGGGGAGTATTTTGAGGGGGATTAATGGCAATGTGTCTTTTACTGTAATACATTTTTTTTTTTTTTTAGCTGAGCCATCCTGCTACCTGTTGGCAGCTCAGTGGCAGCTCAGCTCAGTCCTGGCCTCGAACCGCTGTTGCTCAGAGCTCAAACTCTTGAGCGAGCTCTTAACCAACTGAGCCACTCGGCCAGCCCTACATTTTTTTATTTAAACATTCACCGTATTTTTTTTTTTTTACACTTCGTACATTGCAAAGATATCAAGAAAAGCAGTTTGGAGGTCTTTGCTCTTTGTCAACAGACTGTACTTCTATAAAGTAATGCTTATGAGAGATTTATAGCCAAGGCACAGAGAATGTATTTTCTGATTTCATCCATTCAAATATGTTTGGAGTTCCAGGTCTAAACTGAATCAAGAAAGGTAATTAGAAGTGAAGTGCAAGTGTTTACCAGGTAGCTTGGATTGAGGAGGCCAACAGAAGGTGAAACAGCAAAGAACAAGGACTATTTCTGTTTCGATATATCTTCCGATTGAATGATACGTAAGCTTGACCAGGGTGCCTACTTGATTCCTAATGAGCAGACCTCCAATCCCCTCCCAGATGAAAAGAGAATAAGATTAGGAAAATATTAATATGGAAAGAACTCAATGGTAGATTAAGAGAAAAATGCAAGTTGCAGATTAAGAAGTATAGTATAACTGATTCTTCTTGCTCCACCCCATGACCCAATTCATCAGAAACCAAGCAAGTATGGTATTATACATCAGCTACATTTGGACCACAGAAATGTAGAGGCCATCATAGGAACTTCACCCATCTAGAATAATACCCTCTCTGTGGAAAGATATGTCCCAAATTCCAGACAACTCTTGCTTAACAGCTTTTGAACGTAAGTCATTCTTAAAGGCTTTCAAAAATTTGTTACATAATAAATGGCTTAACTGAGAATCTACCTTGATTATTGCTTTTCAAAAGCTGGGTGGTTAAAAAAAATTACCTCTGAGAAGCAACCTAACATGTTCTCATCAATTTTCATTTGGGTCTTTGGAGTTATTTCCGTGGACCCTCCACCATTAAGTGCCACGTAATGATCCAACCTCACCTCCAAACATATTTCTTCAAATTCCCTGGAAAATGTTCCCATCTGGAACTCTGACATCAGGTTAAATAACAAGCTGAGTATTTATTACTATTTAAATAAATCTAGTTTTGTGTATCACACTATAAAGGGAACAGCCCTAGTTACTTAGATCTTTAAATTTTGGTAAAAAGAGGTTTGAAATTATTTTTTATCAAGCTGAAACACGAAAACTCTCCAGTGGACTTTTTCTGGATTTAAAAAACTTCTTCATCATCTGTCATTGCTGTTTCACTTAAATTCTAAGGATGAATTTGCAAGAGGCATGTGGCTGTCAGTGATTCTATTTCAGCTCTTCAATAACATTTCAAGTGGATGAAGGACAGCACACTGACTAGGTTTAACTTCATCTCCTGCTGTTAACATTTCGACAGAAGGGCTCTTCATGGGAGTCATTTAATAACTCTCAAATTACAAATAACTTTATGACAAACAAGGAGGCCCAAGCTTTTTTTTTTTTTTCCCTTCAGTGACTAATATGGTTTCCTCTCCTTCCTTAAGACCTTTAAGTGAATCACAGAGAGAAGCTGACGGCTGAAAACAATGTGTCAGCTTTTTAATAAGCTTTAATTGTCACCTCAGAAAATTAAGCATAGGCTGAGTCCGGATTCAAGGTCAACTATAAACCCCAGGCTGGTAATCAGCTCGGATCCCAAGATATTGTGAGAGCTTTGCCTTTGGGGGAAAAGGGAGGGAGGATTCAGAGAAAACCTGTGTGGAGCACTGAACGGGAACTTTGCACTTTGGAGTTGGGCCCCAGTTGAGACTCTTTTCAGTCATTTCCTACCCTCTTTGAATTTGGCTGAGGGACCCTAAGGCAGGAGGGGAACTGCAGCCTGCAATGTGGGTCCTGGCTGAAGGCATCAAGATATTGGCATCAATTAGTGGTCTTTTCCAAAGCATTGTCCTCTGGTCATCTTCCAAAGTATGTACCAGAAACAGAAAACTGACCCTGAAGAAAGACATGAGTCGGGGGTCAGAATATATGGTAAACTTAAGGTGACCAATGTGAGCATCCTGCTGCTTCCAAAGCAGGAAGTTGCTTGCAGATGCATTCAATCAACATACTTCTCCTGAGTAACATTATAGCAATTTGAAAAACATTGGAGCAAAAATAACTGTGGAACTCAGTGTGCTCAGTATCTATTTCATAACAATGCCCAAAGGTCTCCATTGAAAATCTTGAATGAATACAATAGCCATGCTTGTTAAAACGATCAGAAATGGTGGGCCAGGGTTCTATTATAGAACCACATTATTTTAAAATGTACATTAAATGGCTCCCAAATCCTTTTATCACAACCCGCAGATAAAAGTAGTTTCTTCTTAAAGAAACCAAGACTACTTTCTCCTCCGAAAATAAGCTATTCAAGCTGATAAAACATTAGCAAGCAGCCCATTCAAGCTACATAGAAAAATAATGGTTTTGTTTTGTTAGCATGGAAAAGTGCCATTACCTTTAAGGCTTTGTTACACAAAACTGCAGGATGACTGCTACTGCTGTTAACTAGAGTGTTCTAATGGGATATTAGCTCATTTATGAGGCAGAGTAAGGAAGAGTTTTTGCCCAGGTGACTTGTAACAAAATGAAATAAGCAGATGTTATGTATCCTGAAATTACCGCCAAGTTTTCATGAGTTGTTAGATGCTGAAATGCTCTGAAAATTCCGCCTAAAATTGCAGCTTAGCTGTGAACAGAGCAATCGTATCACTATGCTCAGGCAAATTGGTGCCAAATGCTAAGAAGTTTTCAAAAGCATGTAGTCATCTCCCCAAATATAAAAAAGAAAGAAGCTAGCCCTCTAAAAGTGAGATTCTAAAAGCTGGGCCACTAGGGTGAACATGTCCCTTCTGAAAACCTCTGTCACCTGTACCTCACCTGCCTGGCCCACAGGAAATCATAGGGGGCCATAGGGTGAGACACTAGGCAGGGGGGTGATTTGAATCTTAGTCACCAATTGTGACCTTCCTGAGTTAGTTTGGATTCTCCAAGAACAGATGTCAATACAGGATTAGACAATCGAGACGCACAGGGAGAAAGGCCTCTGCAGAATTAGGGGAGAGGACCAGAGAAGGCAGGGAGAGCTTTCAGACCACAGTGCAGGCTGAGCCTTGTGGAGGACGGGAGGAAGGATAGAAAACACTTTTCTAAACACTAACATTTTCCACTGGTAGTGGAGCTCCTGTGCTGGGCTTGAGCTGCTCCATCCACTCATCTCTCTTACCTTACCTTTCTTGCAGGTTCTATCCAGTGCCATATATTGCAGAGGCCAATGCTATGCCCATCGTAGACTCTCTCTTGCCTTTCAAGGCCCACCTGTGAACAAGAATGCCTGTATATAAGCCACACCTGGAGACAGGAGAGATAGGCATATCTCCTCTCTCTGTCTCTGATTCCCCACTTTCTGCCTTCCCCTCCACCCTGCCCCCAAAAAGCTAATGCCTGGCCTCTGCTTTCCAGGTGCAATTACAGCAGCCCCTTCCCACCTCTCTGGCTCTGAGAGAGCACCTACAAGCATCCTCAGAGATGCAAAGGGAGGAGTCATGCCATTCCTTGTTCTTACTTAGGAAAGGATCTCCTAAGGTGAAGGATCTCAGCTTAGCCGGTTCCTCAGCTTACCACCCAGCCTGAGGAACTCACTAAATATTGACTATCAGAGCACAAGCAGTGCCAACTGAGAGACATCAGGACTCCATGGTTCTCTGCCCTTGGACATGGTTCCTGGAGGGTATTCAAAGGTTTACAGGTAGTCACTGCCTAGACCCTTTCTCCCAACAGCCTTCTCTTGGGGTTGCTGGAAGCAAAGCACAACCAGCAGCATCTACCCCACCCACACCCCCATTGTGCCTCTGTACCCCCGCACTTCACCACCCTTAGGGATTCCAAAGCTGAAAGGTGCCTCTTCACAGGAAGTTGGAGGAGTCCTGCCCTAACCCAGACCAGCAAGGCCAACCTATTGTCAGCTAAGAGAAATGTTCTCCTCCCCCCCACCCCTGCTATCTTTAATCAGCTTTAGTAGAATGTTTTGAAAGACCCATTGTTCTTCCCAAATGGTTTGGTTTATCTCTTTGAACATTTCTACTTTCCTTTTGGGATTATTATCCCTTCTCTGATTGTTCAAAAAAATTTTTTTTCTAGCAAATAAAGCAATGAATGAAGAAATGAATTTCTAGTCACCTATGGGCATTTATATACCCATACTGCCATTTATAAAGCTGGTTTTCTGCTCCAGAGAAATACCTGAAAAATAAAATAAAAAATATAAATTTTGAACGCTAAGTATTGTAGAGGGAAAAAATGTGCAGAAGTAAAAATTTACACTGTGAGTGCAGATATTCATGTGTAGGTATTTGCCAAAATACAAACTAAGTTATGAGTGATTTGGTTCTGACAGTGTGAGTTTGTTGTGGGACATACAAGTATATCTTCCTGGTGGCAATGTTATCACTGGCAGTTGGGTTCCCCAGTTAGCCATCATGACGCCATTTCCTGAGCCTCCACTGGTGCTGGCCTGACTCCAGGTCTTGGGACAATGAATGCAGGAATGGGAGGAACAGTCTTCTCCATTTCCAGGCCATGGAATCCACCCATGGGAACATTTAATATATAGTATGTATGGTATGCTTTACTATTGGGTTGTCAAAAAAGTTATAACACATTTTTGCAACGAAAAACATAGAAAAAATACATCATGACTTTTCCGACAACCCAATAGATTAAACAATTTATTTGATGTCCCCAAAAGGCTCTTGTTTTTCATGTAATTTGGGGAGACATTTAATAGACATTTTTTAGAGCAATTTTAGGTCACAGCAAAATGGAGAGCAAAGTACTGATTCCCTACCACGCCCCCCCCGCCACACACACACACACACACACACACACACACACACACACACACACACACACACAAGTTCCCTGTCTACAACATCCCGCACCACAGTAGCGCATTTGTTACAAATTACAGTATTACCTTGGTTTGCGAGCATAATTCGTTCCGGAAACAAACTACTCGTATTGCAAGACATCGCTCTGGGGGCCGGCCGAGTGGCGTGATGGTTAAGAACTGGCTTGGGATGCCAGAGGCCCCGGTTCGGATCCCACATATGAGGGCCAGTGACACTGCCCTCCACAGCTAAGATGCTGAACAACAGCTCGACCTGGAGCTGGG
>NW_017731405.1:4716366-4718741 GCF_001890085.2 Hipposideros armiger | reverse complement strand
AAAAAAAAAAAAAAGACATCGCTCGTTTACCAAATTAAAATGTATTAGAAATATTTGCTTGTCTTGCGGAACACTCGCAAACCACGTTACTCGCAATCCAAGGTTTTACTGTACATGTGTTAGGAACCTACACTGACACATCATTATCACTGAAAGGCCATAGTTTGCATTAGGGTTCACTCTTGTTGCTGTGCATTCTATGAGTCTTGACAAAGGTATGACGCGTATCTTCCATTGGAATATCATACAGAATAGTTTCATGACACTAAAAATCTTCTGTGCTCTATGTATTCATCCTTTCCTCCTCCCTAAAGATAATATCTTGAAGTAAAATATTGTCTTTCTCATTCTTCTCCCACCGGCTGCTGCCACACCTATAGGTCTTATACCCCCTGGGTGTGCCTTAGTGTCTGAGTCCCACTCAGGTTAAGTGCCCCCAGGGTTCCCTGATGCAGCTTGTCAGCACTCCCCACTCCGCCACCCCCTATCAGAGCAGCCTGATCATATGAATGTGTAAATGACTAACAGCCCTCCAAATGGGGCTTAGGTACCTCCATTTTGAAAGAGGGTGCTGGTTGAACCCCCTTTCTTTCTTGAACAGATGCACTCTCAGGAAGTACTAGAAAAGGGTGTGAAGTGGGCCACCACCTATCAGACGCATCTCCCTGAAAGTATCCACCACTTCTTCCTCTTTCTCCTTTCCTTCCCTTCAGTGTATACAAATGATTTCAAAATCCCAAGATTTGTTCCCTCAGTATGGTGCTCCTGGCACAATGCCTTGGCCAGAATGTATGTGGGTGGCTGAATGGGACACGGGTGTTTGCAAGCCAGAGTACTCATATATGTTAGAATGAGAGGGAGAGAGAGAGAGAGAGAGAGAGAGAGAGAGAGAGAGAGGGGCATTTTAGTTCTCACTTTGCAGGTGCCTCGTTTATGTGTACCAAGAGGCTGATTTCATCTTTGTGGTTACAATGTTAGCATAGCTTGTGAAAAAAAAAAATCCTCTCCGTCTTTCTAGGATACCTGATATACACTCCCAGCACCATCTCAAAAGTGGTGTAAAATAACTTTTCGTAACAAAACAAATCATCTGATAACACAAGAGAAGGATTAGTGAGAGACTTTGCTGAAATTCCAACTGGCTTTCCTCGATGCAGTCCCCCATCTTTGCTCAGATAAAGATTATGGTTGCCAAGGAAACAGGACAAGAGAGAGAGAAAGCCCGAAACTTTGTCTCATTTGGTTCCCCCCAGACTCACAAAGCAAGCCGGGGCTGTAAGCAGAGCTGGATGAGATTATGGTAGATTTATAATTTACTTAGTCAAATTGCTTTTAATTCATAGTCATGCCTCAATATACATGTTTTTTTCCCCTGAAACTTAGGCCTTGCTCATAGTTGTCCAATGTCTGACAAATAACAGAGCTTTAACATTCATTGTATATGATTAAACTCAAATGCAGGACAGATGGCTTGTCTGAGTATGTGTTAGGCAGGCAAAGCACTTAAGATTTGTGATGGGCAAGACCAGGAATTAACTGCTAAGTTTTGCATTTGTTCATACATTTGTGTGCACTACAAATACGTCTGTAAAACTTACTTCAGTGTTCTCACTTTATTCAAAATATTCCTAAACAAAGCAACTACTCTCCTTTTGGCAAACCAGATGGCCTCATCTCAACCCCATTACCTCGAAATCCATTTTCCTCATATTCTATGTATTGTGTACGTTTCGTTTATTCTGACATGCAAGTTGAAAACAGCATCCTTCTGAAAACCCAGCTTGCCCAGGACCCACAACGTTGGTCACGACTTCATTTTTATGAACCTTTCTATGGGAAATATTTAATTATTTTATGTGAGAAAAATTTGTCTGTGGAAATAAACAAAGACCAGCCAAATGGGAATAGGCAAAGGTTATTTACTCAGAGCTTGCTACATAGCAAGAGAGTTTGTCACTGTCACTTGCGTTTTGGCAGAGACTCAAAGGCAGGCAGAGGGACGGGAAAGCTTTCTAGTGGAGAAAAGGGAAGGCTCCAGGTGTGCCGATTGGAGGCTGGAGGCAGGCTGACTAGGGGGCTCCTATGTGATGGTTAGGGGTACATATTTGGTTGGTCCTCAGTTGGAAGCAGGGATAAAAATTAGGGAAGGTAGTAGTTATTAATCAAGTCCTGGCCATTTTGTGCCAATTGTTACAGGAGTTATTGTTTTTGGCTTGCTGGACCATTTGCTAGAGATGGTGGTCTGATTTCCTGTAAGTCTGACTTGTAGATTGCAGGATGGCTTCCTGGGCTGGTTACTGTAGTTAACAGGTTGGTTTCCTGGGCTGATTGCTGCAAGCTGTGGGTTAGAGTTCTGTATTTATCTTGGTCTGGCC
>NW_017731405.1:4700800-4715811 GCF_001890085.2 Hipposideros armiger | reverse complement strand
CGCTGCACACTTCCTCAGACCTTCTCATGAAACAATGGACCGGCCGGCAGCCTAGGGTTTCCCACAGCCAGCCTCAGCCCCATGAATCACCATCCTCCATAGTCCTGGACCAAGAGGAGCAGGTCAGAGGGCACGTCTGGAAATCCGGGTTCCACCACTCCCTTGGGCAAGTTAGATCATCTCTCAAAATCTGTTTCTTCATCTACGAAACGGGGGTAATAGCTGTGCCTGCTCTCCTAGGGTTGCTGGGAGGATGAAATAAGGTGATGGGCATGCAAACCTTCAACACAATCTCTTGTACAGAACAGGCACTCAGGTTTAGATTCATTGGGGTGTATTTCTCCCAGATGTGTTTAAAAATGACAGCTGAAAATTACTGAGAACCTACTATGCGCCAGGCACTGCATTTGATGCTTCCTCTTAAATATATGGTATTATGAAATCTCCCTCTTAGAGAATGTTAATCAGCCTTATTTTACAGGTAAAGGTGCAGAGGCTCAAAGATGTTAGGAAACCTCTCTAGTCTTACCTATGTTTGTTGTGAGGGTTAAATGAGATGATTGAAAAACATGTCCTTAGTGCAGTCCCTAGCATGTTGTAATCACTCAATGAACAGGGCTACAGTTGCACTAAATAACCCTTTGATTATCTATTGTAACAGACCCTGTGCAGCAATTGCCCAACCAACCCAACAAACGTCAGTTCTCCCTTTCATCCTTATTAACAAAATCACATCTTTGTGTCGGGTGGCCCCACGTCCTGATAAAAGTACTCCTCTCCTCAGCCTCCCTTATTTCTTCAGAATGTCATGTGATCTACTTCTGGCCAATAAGAGATAACTGTAAGTCTTCTAGGCAGACCTTTTGGGAACACTATTGCTATCCCAGGAAAGGCACATGCCTTTTCCCTTTTGTCTGTCCCCATCTTTACTGCCTGGAAAGCACAAGTAGTGGCACAAGGTACAGCTGCATCCTGCAAAGTGAAGACCGAAGGCCCACATCCAGGATGGCAAAGCAGAAAGGGGAGCCAGACAGGCCCTTGATGGCAATGCAGGGATCAGTCCCAGCCCTGGACTGCCAGCCTCCAAATGGTTTCAGCATTGTGATTAAGCCACCATGGCCAGATTCCTATTGCACGCAGCCCAAGGCAATCCAAACTGATACAGCCACTGTCTGGGTGATCTGAAATGTCTGCAATAAAATTTCCAAATGAATGGAAAACAAGAATTTGCAGTATCTTCTTTATTTCAATCTATCTACATGACCCAACCAAGATGATGAAAAAGAACTCTGGAGAATGAAAGATGGGTTCCCAATCATCTCTCGACGAATCCTTCTCAACCATTCTGAGGAATAATATCAAAAGCTTTTCCTGAACATCCAAGTCCCACGTGTCAGATTCCCAACTGCTAATTCTCCCTTCTTCCCTGTCACATGTGTCATATATGGTGTTGTCAGCCGAGTTTTGTGGGCTTGAGATCCGACAACTCAGACACTTGTTCCCAAGGCTCACCAGCCTCACCCAGCCCGTAACTGAGTGAACCTTCTGTAAAACCTGAGGCATCTGCGCTGGCTTCTTGGGCAAAGTCCAAGGTTATAATTGCACTCTGCCTACTTGTGAGCTCTCCCAGACTGCTAATTAGGTAGTATTTATTTTCTATCCAAAAAAGATTATGCCCAACATTACCCTGCACGCTAAAACAGCAAAGGGTCCAACCCTCATGATAAAGGAGTTTCTCATCGTGACGCTAAGCGATCGTGAGGTGGGGACTAAAGGCTTCATCTGGTGCGAAGCTGAGCCAGCTGGGACAGTAGCTTTCAACTTGGAAGAAGTGTTACCAGAGGGGTTAAATTTGTGGTTTTCTGCACTGTTACATGGAAATAATATACACATATTTCCACTTTCTTTAAATGATTTCGAAGGCAATGTCAGATGAAAAGAGGATTGAACTCAGTCCCTCCTCTCACAGCTTTACTATCGAAATATAACCCACATGAGGAATACAAAACTAAATTCTAACACAAAGTATGCTGTCTTAATATCACATGGTATGTGACTTTACATATTCTAAGTTATGAATAACCCGTAATTTTGGTATTTTGCTTTGCTGAAATATCCTAAAAGGTGAAAGAATTTTAATTATTTAATGTGCAAAATTGCTTTACTAAAGATATGTGACTCAGTGGTAAAATAAAAGACATTCAGAAAATATTTGAAATGATGCTCCTCTTGATTAAAAAAGTAGAAAAGGCACACGTTTTCAAGGGCTAAAATTATGTTGTCTTCAAAGAAAGACCCACACACTCATTGAAGAGAAAATCTCTAATAATTTATTTGACCTTCAGTTTCACATTGTGAAAAAAAAAATAAGTTTTACAAAACCTCAAAAATGTAGTAGGAAACAAGTACATATGAACATGAACACTTTACTTCTTCAACTTACACAGAGTTCTGTACGTGAACCACATATTCAATAGCTAAGAGAGGGATATTATTCAGCTCTAATCACTCTTATTCAGACAGGTGTCAAGCCCAGAGAAAAGGGGGCTACACAATTATACCAGAAGTGGAAGGCTGCCCTTTGTTATCCGTTTCCACAGCAACCAGCCCACAGAATAAGAAGAACCTTCTCTGTCTTATGCCAAGGTTTTTGTGTGCACTGTGCTGTGAATTGTATTTGCTTCAAAGTGTGAGACATTTCACAGGGTGAGAATGGTCAAGTAGTGAGCGCAAACGCCTACATCAATTCAAAGAAGGGGGAGTCCAGAAAGTTCCCTGCAGGCTGGGGGCCCACCCTGACCATGGCTCCCTCTAGCTCACACACGGTAATTAATAGAGGATTCAAGGACAGACCACAACTTCGAAACAGCTGCAGAAAATTCATCCTGCTTTCAAAAGCCATGCAGTGACATACACACATCTCCGCCGATTTGCATCATAAACTACAGAGCTGTAACTGCTACAATATAACGACACCCGACTATGCTGCCAGAGTACAATGAGACATTTGCATTGCTTAAGACACATCTAGGAGTGAAAGGCTGACTGCTGGAAAGTACTGTGATTCTTTTATTCCAACGGCTCATTTATTTGGGTCCAACTATAGCCCACTTATTCATGGCACGGACAGACAAGTAAAATTCGCCTAAAGTTTTCAGGTGGAGAAAAATGTTAAGGAATGATCTGTCATTAGACAATGCAAGCACACTCACAATGTAAAAGGTTGATATCAGTCTTAAACCCTATTTTCTAAAGTACAGTAACGTGAGATACATCAATGAAAGCAGTGAGAGAGTTGCAAACTAGGTTCTTCCCCGGACACCTCTGAGGAAGCACCTATGGGAATCTAGTACTAACACTTACCACAGCACGTGTTTAGTAAACAAGCACGCCAACTAGCAAGGAATGTATTCACAACCGATTCCCAACTATCCCGAAAAACTTCAACAGGGGCTACTGCTTGCAAGTCTTTGGTGTTTTGTGGCCAAATGTGTCACCTGTGCACCAAAGAGTTCTTTTAGACACTTACCTGTGGATGAGCACTAAAGTATACATTGTACCAACACTATTATTGTCTTGGAGAACTTGTCATGCTTGCTAAATTGTACATCAAGAATAGAGAACAATGAATCCGGGTCAAGCAAATCCGGCAAGCGACTTCATTTATATCTGTGATAATTCAGTTTTTTGTGTTTTTTTTTCCTGTTAAATGTGGTTATGGCAAAGCATTCACAGGGTAATAAATAGATAAATAAATAAACTTTGGACTATGCTTTCACCTGTGCTCTATATACAGAATTATTCCATAGAATTTTCCAGAATTTCAGGATATTACACAAAGAAAAAAAAAAAAAACACCAGCAAAGCGATTTGGTCCTTTGTAAATTTCAGTAGCTGAGACTGAAGGAGGTGAGTAAGATGGGAGGAGAGGGGCAGAAAGAAGCCTTCCCTCACCCCATGAGCCATCAGCATGGTCGGAGCCCATGAAACCCGATTTAAAGTTGGTGAGTCTGAGAAAAGTGATCTCCATGCTTTCTCTACCTCTAGGATGTTAATTTAAATTTGTTTTGTAACCTTTCCCTGTCTTGACATTTACAAAATCCCTCCCCTTCCCAACCCACCCTCCAGTTGTATTCCAAATTGTAACTCCAAAGTTTTCATTTTTGTGCAGCAAAGCACATCACAACAGCCACAAAATTGTGCAAAACATACAACCATTCACACATGTCCATACACGTGAAGACAACTGTAAGCATTGTTTCAGCATGCAGGCACCAAACAATAAATAGCTAAATCTATAACAAACTTCTTAACAGCCAAGGGAAAGTTTAAAGTCACTTATAAATAGAAAAGCACATCTACCAAATGGCTACCAACAATGTCCCCATTGTTCAGAAATCTTCCTGGGGAGCACAACCCCACAGAGATTAGCAGAGAGTCCAGTGGTCCTCGCTCTGCAGCCAGCACCGCCAGCGTCCCTCCTAGCCCCACAGTAGGGCTTTCACTCTCCAAAAGCAGCTGGTGTGGAGGCTTCAAGCTTGCTCCTCAGAGAGAGGTGACAACCATTTCAAATTTTACACATAAATGGTGGAGCCCATGGAAATCAAATGCTGAATATGGTACAGCAAGGGAAAAAGACCCAGCTTTTCTCTCCCTTTGAGGGGCTGATTAACGTTGACATTAATCCACAATTACAAGACAAGGACTAGATCACAGGCTCACTCATTCATATTTAAACCATGTGCTACTTGCACTGAAAATCCCACCCCTCCCCCACCCTTTCCTTCATGTCCAGTTAGAGCATGTACAAGGTGCAGCTGATCTTACAATCCGAGTCTCACAGCAACTTCTTTTCCTTTTTCTCTTTTCTTTCTCTTCAATTTGGCCTCTCCAAAGTAGAAATCGCATCTTGTGTCACTGAATGGAGCGAGCTAAAACAGAAGAAAAAGGTTTTTGATAGTAGCCCCAAAATCTAAAAAAAAACCCTCAGGACAGAGCTGGTCAAGATTGTTTCTAAAGGTATCAATTACATGTTCAGCAGGAACTGTGCAAAGATATGTGAAGTGTTTGCCTTAACGCATGCACACACACACACACACGTGCATGCATGTGTGCAGATGGCGGGCCCAATGGACACAATGGCATCCGAAGAAGGATCTTCTTTCCCTAAACATATATATGTTCAAATTCCAACCTATACAGCTAGATGCTGTCATTAGTTGCCATCTTATGCTTCCCACATTCATTAATTCCTCTCTGTGGTTAAACAGAGCCTCTGTGAAGCGATCATCAGAGGGTCAAGAAACGATTCCTGTGCAAACCCTCCTTGGCCTATTTACCCTAAAGCATTCCAAGTTCAATTTATTCACCATATAGATGGCGGACATATGAATCCTCTTATTTAAGTGCGTCTCCACTATTCATTATGGCAGAAATCAGTCTCGCTTTCTTTCACATGACAACATACCAGGCCTCAACAGCCCAAGGCTGGAGTTGATTCTTGAAGTCCATCAGTCCACACTTGGGAAACACCAACTATGGTATGCAGTGTAATTATCTACAGAATCTACCCGTGTCAGGTGTGAATATAAATTCAAGGTGCCAAACCCACAAAACATGAACTTTTCATGGGACTATGTCTACTTTTATACAGGGAAATTTTACAGAGGGCTTTTGTCTTTCAAACACACACCTTATCTGTTCAAGGAGCACATTTCCGGCCCTAGTAGGAATCTGCATCCCTATTGCTATAGCTCTAAGTATGGACAAAGGGAATTCAGGAAGGGGCCACTCATGACTTGCACTGAATTCTTCTCGCTTTTGTGTGTTTAGAGATCTGATTCATTTCATTAGTTGTTTCTTTTGGCAGTTTCCTAACAGTGATTCAAGCTTTCAAGGCATTCCTTAGACTACGGTGTCACCCCTCTATGCCTCTACCCCCACCTCCTTGTAACCCATATATCATCATTAGGCCAAAAGAATGTATCTTGTAATAATATAAAATTTCAAGCTGTTGCATACTGGGGGGGAAAAAAAAACCACCACCAAAAGAAAAGAAAATCTCTAAAAAGGGAAGCTCTAACCCTCTAAAAGCAAATCATAATCTAAATGCTGTCAGGTTGGGGCCATACTGTCTCCTGAAAACAGAGACTAATCAAAAGTAATTTCCTTTTTCTCCCTCCTACCCGCTGGCAGAACAGCAGGACACAGTTAAAATCTCCTAGGTGGATGAACTTTTTAGACCAGGGGAAACTTTTTGTTAACACTGTATTGATTCAGTTAGTGCCTACATTTGGAGAGCAAAAAGATGCCCCAGAAGTTTTTGCAGTTTAGGATTGATACCTACACAGCACCTATTTTAAGTCACTCAATCCAGCTTAAGTGTTTTAACGCTATCTTGTGTGAAGTAAACTAGAGCAATTTAAACCAACGTTATCCCTGTGGGAAACTGCAAGCATGGCTTTGATCAGACCCACGCCTTTAAAAAGGCAAACCTGGCCCTGTCAAATTTCACTGTGATGTGCTTGACTTTCTAGCTGGTCACGCCAAGGGTGGAGAGGATGTTATTTCACATATTATCTAACACTGTATTTACTCCCCTTCCATGGGACCGGAAGTGTGTGATGAGGTTCAAATACCCAGATGAAGGTGAATTCAAGTGTTTGCCAACATACTCTGGGCTGAGAAAGGAGGCAACAAAAATGAAGTATAAAGATAACAAGGCAGATAACAGTCAAAGAAACCTCCTTTCCCCACCACACACAAAGCTAATTCCAGTGCAAGCTCAGGTCTAAATTGGAGGGAGGAAAGAAACCTAAGAGTATTGAACACTGAAAAAAAAATATATATATATAATATATATATAATATATATAATTATATATATATACACACACACACACACACACACACACACACACATATATGCATCTTGCCAGGCACTGGGGTGCATATTTTCCTTGCTTTCTTTTTCACCCCTCATTTATCATTCACCTAAGTCTCAACTGGGACAGATCTTAGGGAAAGCATAATGCAAATCACTCATTTAACAAAGGAGCAAAGTCCAGAAAGGTCCAGGCTCCACAGCTTAGAACCGGAACTAGAACGCACATGCGATCTGTCTTTCTGCTTCAACTTCTTCACCTTGCTCGAAGAATGCCATCCGGTGTACCAGTTACTATTTTGATGTACCGCCACCAACCCTGGCAACTTTTATAGCTCTCCTATGCAAATAGCCAGTTCTAGATTAACACCCAATTTAGTGTGCTATAATTGATGCTTTACTCTAGGAGGTTCTTTAAACCTGCTTTAGAGGTGAGTCATGCATCCATATCACAAATGAAATAACCACTCTCAGAGCATTTGTTTATTCAGGATTGCTGAGATGCCAGCAAGGCTGCAAAAACCAGTTTGGTGTGGGTCGCTCTTAGCCCAGTCGCTCCCCAGAGGCTTCTCTGACTGTTCCTGTGCCTTTGAAGGAGTTTCATTCCGAGGAAACGTTACTAAGAACTCTAATAACTGGAATAGGCTGGAAGAGGTAACTGCAGAACTGCAGAAATGAAATAAATAGAAAGATTAAGTGTGAAAGGGAGGGCAATTTTCATGGTGTTTTCAAATGAGCTGTAAGAGATGAGGAAAGAAAAGACCAATGAGTCAAAAACCCCTCTTCGCTTAGCCTGCAATAACCCCAAATATCCTTTTTTCCCCTTGCAAGTTCCCTTCAAAAGGAGTAAAACATACTAGGGAAAAAGAGAGCCAAAAGTTTCTAAGCAATGAGTTAGTTTTCACTGTGGTTCCTCTAAAGCAGAGTTTTAAATTTTATTCTATTATTAGTAATGTAATAAGCCCATGAATCACCAAAACAGATCAACACACTCTATGCTCGGTGCTGCATTTCGACATGCTTAAGTGATTCCTGGGGCCAATCCTAAGAATGCTTAACAGCGGCAAAGCAGCTATTAGCTTCGCGAACACTGAACTGTGTAGACCTATTAATTATTTGAGCCAAGAGTATTATACACTCTTAAGTACACAAGACAACCATTATGTACTCAGATATATGACACAGAAACACAACTTTTGTTGGCCCTGACAATAGGGTCAGCCTGTCTGATTAACTCTGAAAGGCTGCAGTAAGGGCTGTTTAGATGGCTCAGTGTATCCACACATCAGGCAAATCTATACAATCCAAGTGCAATCTTTCACAAGGACAGGCCTAAATTTCCCTCTAAAGTTAATAAATGCTCTAAAAGGGGCAATGTTTTGGAGGAAAAAACATTTTTTAAATAAGCTATTACATAATTTTGGAGAGAATAAACTAGGAAAAAAAAATTTAAGCATTCGAATGTTTAAGCCCTACTTCATTCAGAAAGGGTTTGAGGAAGCTAAATTTGAATATTAACATCTCTCTCCTGGGGTGACACCAATATGAAGCTCAAGGTTATTAAATGGCAATTCTGCATGGGGTTCAAGTGCTTCCGCTCAGGAGGCACACTGCCTGTGTCGATTTCTTGGCCAAGTCTTCTGCCTACTAAGCTCCATCGCCTTGGGCAACTTACTTAACCTCTGTGTGCATGACATGTTTCCATCTATAAAGTGTTCTAGTAATATCTCACAAGGTTAACGTGAGGATTAAATGAAATGATCTATGTGAAACATGGAGCTCAGGTCCAGACACACAGTGAGGGCTCACTAAACACTAGATGGCATTATTAACATAGGTCAAGGACTCTCAACCTGGCTGAGCATTAGAATCACTTGAAAAGATTCTAAAAATACTGATGCCTGGCCCCACCCGGACCAAATGAAACCTAGTCTCTGGGATGGGTAGTTTTTACAAAGCTCTTTGGGAGATTCTGAGGCCCAGTAAAGGCTGAGAATCGCTGGCTTACACATGTTATAGTGTGTGGGAGAGAGGTAGCGGGTACAGCTGTGGTCAACACAAGTGTTTAAGTTCTGTGGTGCAAGTTATTTTTATAATTTTGTAGTGCTTCTATAGGATAGGCTATATGGACATCTCACTCCACATCCGAACTTGCACAGCTAGCTTAATTACATGCATACTTACAGCTAAACCGACTCCTTACCTCATGCTCACTTTCTTTAGGATATACTGAGTTTAAGAAGGCAGATGTTTCCAGGTGCTGACGAATGCAGTAGGAATCAGCGAGTATGGGACTGTGGTTATGCTGTTCCATACATCTAACGTTGGATCGTAGCAATCCAAAGTTTTGCATCGCTGAATGCCAAAGTATCCTCCAACCACGTAGAGTTTGTTTCCGGAGGCCACAGCGTGACAGCTCATGCGCTTTGCTGTCACATCTCCCACCTTGGTCCACTGGTAAGTCTCACTGTTGAATTTATAAGCAGAGCAGGCAGAGAACTCTGTATCTCCCCCCATAATAAAAATCTGGTTACCCAGCACAGCTGCTGCTGTGTAACGCCAGGGCTGGGGACAGGTGGCCGGTACTGTCCACCTGTTCTCACACTGATCATAACACTGAACCTTGGGGAGCTTGTCATGACTGACGCTGGTACCTCCGAAAGCAAACAGCTTGAGTTTGGCACTCACTACTGCGGCATTGCTAACACCTTCTCGGAGTGGGGCCACCATGGTCCATTTGTTGGTTGTGGGGTCATAATGTTCTACTTGCTTCAGAGAGACTGAGGGGGAGGCTGGGAGGCAGCCAGTTGCAGCTGTGTGCCCCCCTACCACATAAAGGCAATGCTTCAGTTCAGCAGAGCCATGGCCAAACCGGGCCACCAGCATGGGGGCGGCTTTGGACCACTCCTCATGCAGGGTATCATAAACCCAGACATCTTTTGAGACCCCATTTTCAGACCCCCGCCCCCCAGTAATGTACACTTTGCAGCCAATGGCACATGCACTGAACTCTTTTCTTGGGCTGGGGATGTCAGCCTTGGGAATGATTTCTTTGGCTTTCTGGTCTACCAGATACAGCTTGTCACACATGAAAGTCTGCCCTCCCAAGAGGAAGAGGGCGTGGCCAGTTTTCCGAGGCCGGGCACAGAGGCTGGTTACCACACCATCATTCTGCAGGATTTTCAGTTTGCACCTGATGGCCTCTTCCACAATCTCCTTGCTCTTTCTCTGCTTGGTAATGAGTTCCTCCATGGCCACGTTCTCCATGAGATAGATGGCAGGCAGGAGAGCCAGCCTCACTGTCTGCAATAGTTCTGGGAGGTAGCAGTAGCGCTTCTTCAGGTCATAGCTGATCCAGTTAATTGCAGACTCGTACACGAGTCTTTCATCTTCTGTCTCCAGCTCTTCACTGGACAAGAGCTGCACTACCATGTCCTGGGGCAGCTGGAGGAAATCTTCGTTCTTCCTGATGGTTTGGAAATTGCTGAGACACATTCTCCAGGAGAGTTCATACAGCTTGGTGCACTGGTGGGCATCAGACAGCAGCAGCATGCCCAGGCAGTTAGTGGGATGCAGGTTCTTTTCCAGGAACTCTGCACATGCATCCCGGATGTCTTGAAACTCCAGCATGTCGCCAGCTTCCAGGAGCGATTCTGCGTTTTCTTCATTGATGATGACCCGGGAGGAGTACGCATAGTCAAGCAGCAGCTCCAAGACTTCCGGGTGGATGGAGTTGTCGAAGTTGACTTCGCTGTCCTGGCTCTCTTTCAGGCCACCACTGAACATGGCTTCAAAGTAGCGGCTGCATGCAGCCAACACTGCCCGGTGACAAGGGAAGGTCCTGTTTCCGGCATGGAGAAGGACATCGGTGAAGAGGCGCTGCTGGCGTAGAAGGTTTAAATGAGTGAGGACGCTGTCAGCGTAGGAAGACTTGTGAAACAGGTAGATGTTAATGGAGCCGCTGCTGGCCCTGGACTTCCGGTTCTCGTGCACACTGACTGACATTTTGTTTCTATTCCTGAAACAAAACAAGACAAAACCATTGAACAGGGTAGGGTGCTCCTGATGTGTCGAGCAGCAGAACAAAGTCACAATCCTTCCGAACAGAGAAAACAGAACTTTTGCTGTCAGTTCTGCTGCCTACTCTTCTGAATAATGGACTGCCATTCCTGTATCAAGTCAGAAACAATGACCTATAAGGAGAAGCATTCACGGTAATACTGTTGAGCTATTTGAACTCTACACTGTTAAAAAAAAAATCACTGCCTGAAAGCAGGTTCATCTTGGAAAACCTGATTGCCAACTTTTAGGATATTGAAGTCCTCGACAATGTAAGTCAGCACAAGCCAAGAGGAGGAAAGTCTCCTTCTCACAGCTCCTTTGTCCAGCTGATTCACTGTGGGCCACTTAAAACGCCAGGCCTCCAGCTCTCGTAATGCCAGGAGAGGCACCAGCTTTCATGCCCTATGCAACATAAAGCCATGTGTAAAACAAATACCTACTAATTAATTCCATTAAGAATTCCTTTGGTAAGATCTGGTCTCTCTGCCAATATACAGTAAATGGGAAATGCAACATTAAAATCACAGGCTTAGGCAACTTCTACAATGATCGGACTCTTATTTAAATGTCACAAATCATTTCTAACCAGGCAGCTCTGCCAGTCCAGCATCCTTAAAAGAGGCCCAATAGGAACATCATATACTACTGGTCAGGAGGCTTTCCTGAAAACATGGAATAGATTCTGACCACAATCACCACGCATCTTCCTTGCTCTCGACAGCTTCCAAAATGAGGATGTGGGCACATAAAAGGAAGAATATTTTGAGTAGCATATTCTTGAGTGCTATTTTTCTGTTCTTCCTGCTTTACATCAATTCTTGGAAAACCAGTTGCAAGAACAAAGGATCTATCTGTCCCTCTCTTTTGATTAAACAGTGCATCACCAGGACCATTCTTGTGTACCTGCTAATGCTGGTACCTGCATATAGGGAGTTCAAAATGCAAACTGCCTTATCTAAATCTCTCTCTCTCTCTCTCTCTCTCTCTCTCTCTCTCTCTCACACACACACACACACACACACACGTGTGTGTGTATGTATATATGCAGTCAAGTGTGTATTTTACCAGCCATTGTTCATTTAGGGCCACCCTAGAATTTATTTGCTAACTAAAGTGCTTTCCTCAGTATGTAAATTGAAATGATAGCAGAATCTAATGCTATCATTGGCTTTCCTCAGTAAGTAAATTGTAGGCTAAAGATATAGGAAATCCCTCTACCTTCAAAAAGTGAATCCCATGATTCCCCCCCCCCCTTTTAACCTCACCCCTGATACTTCAAAGGAATGAAGCCTTCAAGAGCCTGCCTGTCAAAGGATTGCTAAGGGAGCTGTTTACCCCAGGACAGTGAACTGTGTGGTTACTGTATCTATTCTAAACACAGAACAGCCAGTCCTTGCAGCACAGCTGAAACCCATGGCCTGCTCGTTTCCTTCAACCATTCAGATATTTACTTTTAATTTATATCCCAGGTATTATTAATAACTGCAAATTAGTAACTTATCAGATTCATGGGGCTAGATACTAAATTGCACTTCCCTGACCCACTGTAGTATACACTGAAAACAACAAAAGCAGGTACCTAACTTGCCTTTAACACACAGACCACATACCATTAGGTGATGCAACTTGTTTTTCCTTTATGTTTGGAATGTAACTTTTCCTTATGAGTTAAACATGGCTTAGTGGAAGAAAATAAGCAACCAAGTCCTAAGTTCTGGTGTTACCAAGACTTTACAAAGCACCCATTAGTCTACTAGATATGACAAATGGTGAGAAGCCAAGCTTCCCCCCGCCACCCCCCCCCACCACGACCCCCTCAAGCTAAGCCTCAACAGTCTGTCTAGTCCATTTTACCAGTCAGGAGAACAATGGATATGACCCTATGTGCATTCACCAGATTTCCAAAGTATGAAAACATGTATTAGCATCACTGATGCTCTACCACTGTAGTTGTCATTTGAATTTGTACATTCCATCTGAAGTGCTTTGAGCAGGATTTTAAGTTTAAACCGCAAAAGATGGTATAAATACTCATATGCCTAAGACAGAAACTTACAAAATTTCCAGTTGAATAGCTACACATTTTTTTAAGCTAATGTTTCCAAAGCAATCTCAAAAGCTGCCTCTTCAGGCTAAGAGCAAATGCAGCTCCAACTGAAGAAATGAGAGTCCTTGCACAAGGTGCAGAAGCAAACTGAGCAGGAATCCCAGAGGCCCAGAACATGTTTCCTGAGCATTAGATGCCAGGCAGTGCCAAACGCCACTCACAACCAGGCCCACGTGTAAGAAAACTTAAAAAGAACTTAGGATCTAGGATCTGGACCCCTACGCATCCTGTGTTGATGCTCCTGTATTTTCCAGGTTGGCTCATAAAGCCAGAGCAATAACCTAGCCTGTCATCTTGGATACCATCCAGATGGAGGAGCATGTCACAATCACAATCCAACATTCTTGCAGCAGTATTTGATTAAAATAAAAGGTAAACTTGAAGACCCAAGGGAAACAAGTTGCTTTCTGGTTTAAAATTATGCAAACATCACAATACCAGCAGAAACCACTTATACAGTCACTAGGCACACCTTCAACATAAAATGAATCATTTTGACATTTTTTAAGCCCCCAGAGAAATAATATTTGCATGCCAAGTGTGTCCAAAAAATGTACACATATGCTTAACCTGCATCTACAAAGATGAGAAAAGGGTTGCTATTACCGCAAACATCAAAAGGGCTTCTAGTTACAGTAACTTCGGTTTACATAACGCTCCTTACCTAGGCTCTCTGCCTCCAATTCTGCGCGTCCAGTCACATCTCTAGGTTTTGAACCTGATCCCAAAGCAATCAACGGAAAAACTAGGGAGAATTTCTGGGGCATTTGCACTATTGGTAACAATGAAACATCATTAAGACCTTGTTAACAAGAAAAGCATTTTACCATGCAGTCCTCTGTAACACTCGCAACGCTCTTTAACACGCTGGCCATGCCTTTCAGGGCGACACCAAATTACATGCCGAACAAGTTCAATGGTTCATCTCCACCCCGCCCACCAATTCCTGCCCTTCGAAACTAATAATGTTACACTAAAGGCCACTCTACTTGCATGGCAATAAACTTATTTTTCAAAAGTCAGTTTTCATTCATTCATTCCCTACAGACATTTCGCAGCAGTGAACGTGCCCTCACGAGGAGTGTCTGCGCGTGGCCCCAATGCTCCCCTGTGCGGGGAAGGCCCAACCGTCACGCTGGCTGGGTCCCGGAGGCTGCGAAGCGAGAGGCAGCGGGACACCCACCCCTGGGGAAGCGCTGCGTTCCGCGGCGGCGGCGGAGATCAACCGTACCCTGGCCCCTCGATCCCCCAGCAGCTCGCCCCGCCGAGAGGAGGCCCCTCCGGCGGTGCCCGGCTCCGGCTGACGGTGGAAGCTTAGCGGCAAACACGGAGGTCTCCGCCCCAAGAACAGCTCCCCACCCCAGGCTCCCGGGCGCAAGCACAGCGCTCGCGAACACACCCCCGCGGGCCAAATAGCCCCTGAGCTCCGCGGCGCTCGCAACAGGTCCGGGGCGATGGGGTAAACTTACAGCAGTGGCGACTGGCCACAGCGTATAACCAGCTGGGTTCTCGCCTCGGTCACCGGGAGGGGAGGCGAAGAAGCAGACGTCTCAGCCCCGGGGAGCAGCGGCGACTGCCCGGGCGAAAGGAGCGCGCATGGGGCGCCTGCCGAGGAGAGGACCGTGCCCGGGACGCTGGCTCGCGGGCTGGCCACCGCTGGCGGCCGGCCTCGGCCTCACGATCCGCACGCCGCGGACGCTGCCCGCGACCCGCGGAGTGTCTCCTGGAGTGAATCTCGGGGAGGGGAGAGCGAGCCTGCGGCTGCCGGCGCCGCGGAGGAAGGCGGGCTGTGTGAGTCGGCGGAGGGAGCTAGAAAGCGCCGTCCGCGCCGGCGGCCGCCTGGTGTCTGGACTCGGTCTCCGCAGCGCCACCCCCGAGATGCCTCTCCTCCGGCTGCCTGAGCAGTCTGCACCGGGCCGCGGGGCGCGGGGCTATAAGTGGGGCGGCGCGGCCGGGGGGG
>NW_017731405.1:4690881-4699399 GCF_001890085.2 Hipposideros armiger | reverse complement strand
CACCACCACCCAGGTTTCTTTTAAATAGTAGACGCAGAAGTGATTTAAACAGGCTGAAGAGGCTCCGCCTGGCGCTCGCAGAATCCAAAGACTGCTGAAATCAAAACCGTCGGCTCTTTATTCTAATCCCACTTTTCTTTACCCGCGGTTTCACCTGGTATTCGTCCTGAGAAATTTCGCTCCTTGCAAACAAAGAAAGACAGTGCCCTCTGAAGTCCTTTGTTAGCATTAAGTCGTCAGCCTCACCATGAGCCTTTACAAATCTGTTTCATATTCTAAATTTTTATGCAGCGTTCTCAGCTCGAGACTGCTTCACAAAGCCAGAGACGAGCTGGATCAATTCACAGTAAGAACCACGTGAAGCGACTGTGGGAGCTGCGAGGTGAAGAGAGAAGGGTGCTGTGAGCAGACCCTGTTTCTGAAGGAGACATGGATAAAAGCGGATACCAAAAAAATTGAAATACTGTAGACATCAGAGCTAGCTACTGCACATAGGTCTTTTAAAAACATGCTTTTGTATCCTGTGGCAAGGTGTGAGGGACGCTGATGGGAGGCCTCAAGGCATCTCCTGGGAAAGTTTTGTCTGTCTAGGTGATGGGTGAAAAAGCAAGCACGTTTGTCTTGAAGACCAAATGTTAATGTCTTCCTTTGGGGAAAATATTCTGTTAAAATTATGAGATTAACAGTTTCTCTCGTAAGAAGTGTTTCCCTTTACTTCAGTCACTTACCAAATCTACCTAGAACTTCACCTACATGACCCTGCCCAGAAATAAAAACATATACACAGCTCAATTTGTTGGTTGCAGGTTTTGTTGGAGGAAGCCACTGAGCGAGGAATAGGCCAACCTGTGTCTGTAGCATCTTTACCACCTGGAAACTGCAGTGTCCTTAACCAAGGAGACAGCAAAGTTTACTTCTCTTTGAAAACAGCTGTGCTAAGTAGGAAGGGATGCTAAGTAGCCATCGAGTCATTATCCACTAGATGCTGTATCTGCTCTGCCTCATGTTGCCACTTTTCTATGCTTCAAGAACAGAGAAGGAAAAAAAAGTTGTAGCCTGGAAAAATCTTGAAATGTATTGTGACCATATACATTTGCTTCGTCTGCCTCTGGGAGATAAGCAACATTGAGGCAAGGGAAAGAAATGAGCTTAAGTAGGCTATGAAACTGGAAAACATTTTCCTGCTGAGAAACACAGGAACTAACCTTGCATTTGGGGGGAAGCGTGTGTACTGCCAATGACCTCCTACAAACCGTGCACTGGTTTGCTTAAACGAGTGTGTGAAAAGTTTTCAGCCTGTGTACGCTTGCTAATGCTTATTTCACAGCTGAAAGTGATTTGCAAGTTAGCATATTTTTGATCGCAGCAACACAAACTGGGTTATTTCTCCAACATTTCTCAGCCAACCCTAAAGGTAATTCTTGTCACTTCACTCATAGGAAGAAAAGATGAGCAAGTCTTATATCTGTGCAAGAAGAACTCTCTAGGCAGGCCTGTGATCAAACTAGATGACGATAGGCATCGTAGATATCCGAGTCACAAACAACTCAGGAAATGCTACCGACAACTGTGCTAGTCAATGGCCACCACCTCACTCAAGATGTGAGGCCAGCCCTGGACGTCTCTGGGAGCTCGTCTTCTCTGCCCTGTGACACCAAAGCAAGGTCTCATTTTTAATGCTGTTAAGAAGCTGTGCCCAAGGCTGTGCCCTTGGTATCTCCTTTAACAACGTTATTTTGTTAGGCTGCAAAAGAAGCAGCATGGGGTTAAATGTATTAGCTGCCTTCAAACCTAATTTATCTTCATTCCTTCCTAATTTACACTCAGACTGAATTAATGAGAATGATTTAATTAACATGGTGCGACCATGGTACCAGGGACAGGACAGCTCTGGGGATTAGACCAAACAGTGGGCTAAGCAGCTGCCATCCTGCCTCCTGTGGTCCCCTTGAAGCCCCACCCGAATTTCAGTTGTGTTCCCTGCCAGTCTTCCGAAAGCATCCTCTTTGTTCTTTGATGCGCTTCCTGAATCTGTGTGTGGAAGATGGCACAGTTTCCTTCCTTGTGTTCTTTGTGAGATGCACTTCAAGGCTGTGGCCTATGAAGTCAGTGTGGCAGAGGGGCCAGCTGCAGCCAAAGATCTGTGCTCTTCCTCCCCTAGTGTCAAGTTCCTGCTGGGAAGTGGACACCCAGCCAGGGGCGACACCCCCCGACTGCACTTAGGTTCTGGGATCAACACCTATGGAAGGAAAGAGAGGGAAGCGGGATGGGCAGAAGGAGGAACTGAGGTGTGATGCAGCCTCAGCTAAGGCCTCAGCCAACTCCCTGTGGAGCTCTGAATTGGAAATAACCTTGCAGAGTTGTCCCCAGGATAGATGAGAGGCCACGTTTATAGAGCTGCATTACCAGTGGCTGGATGTGGCTTCCCAGGAAAGAGGCCACGGCCTTGCTCAAGGTGGCACTCTTCCAGAGGCAGTTCTGAAGAGGGCAGACAGCTGAGCGCCTTCTGCCAGCACCACCAGCAGCTGGGGGAAGAAGGCTTTCATTCTCGGGGGAGGAGGGGGAGGGCCCGCCTGCCGAGAGTGACACCAGGAGAGGGAGGGAGGAAGCGCTGGAAAGCGGCCCGCGGTGGAGGAGGAGGAGGAAAACGAGAGGAGATGGAGAAGAGCGTGTCGGGGGAGTTAATCGAGAGAGGAAGCGAGGGAGGGGTGGGCTGCAGAGACTGGAGACAGACAAAGCGTTCGCAGTATCTCAGCCATTAGCAAGCAGCTGCACCCCTCGGGGACCGCGAGCGAAACAAGTTTTCCCGGGTCGGAGTGTCTGCGCCTCTCTGGATGGACTAGTCCGGTTAATGGCTAGTCCTGGAGCGGAGGGACCCCGGGCAGGGGCGTGCAGGCCTGGGCAATGCCCTCCGCGCTGCGAGATGCTCAGGAAAGGGCGGCGAAGGGCGAGCTGGCCGTTCGCAGCAAGCGCCCTGGGCGCGCACAGCCTGCCCGCCGGGTGGGACGTCTGGAGGGAGGGCAGTGGCGAGAGAAGGGGCACAGGCTTGGACATTCCGGGGACGCCGCAAGTTGGGCAAAGCCGGGCCGCAGAGTTGCTCGCTGGCCGGGGGCCAGACTCGTGCGACTTCCCTGTGCCCCCTTGTCCTCCACCCCGGGCGGGTGCGGCCACGACGGCCCGGACTCTGCCCCACGCCGCCCGGAGCAGCCGCAGCCCGGGACTGTCCGGCGGGGCGCGCCCACGTGCTTCGCAGCCAATCGCCGCAGCGGCTTGATTCAAAGAGAACCGCTCACGGGAGCGGCCACGCCGCCTCCTCTCGCTAGAGATAAAGCCTCCTCAGTCGCCCACTCAGACTGGGCCCTTCCTGTCTTTTATCGCTCGGTTGTGTTAGTTTGGAGTTCTGCAAAGAAATAGCCCCTCACACACGCACACGTTTGAAGCGCCGCGTGCCAAAAGAAAGGAAAGCGATTCGAAAAGTAACGTCTCATGTCGCTCACTATTTACAAAACCCATTTTTGATCTTTGCACTATGGGCTTGTCTTTTCACCGGGAGCTAAAACGTCTGTTTGGGTTTTTTTTTTTTTTTAGGGTTTGGAATTAAATCTATGAATGAATTGGGGGGATTAACTGTCCGGCCCCCTGGTTTTACAGGTTAGGAAACCGAGGCCCAGGGAGAGACGTGAGTTTGTGCAGCTCACAGTCACACAGCCACTTAGCAGCGCTCCAGCCCTGCAGTTCTCCGACCCCCTTCCTCGGCACCCCCCCCCCCCNTTAAAGTTCCTAACAAAATAAAGAAGAGTTGTCCTTCAGTTTTCACAGTAGTCCCACTCCTGGATAATTCAGTGAGTATTAAAACACCATAAAAATACGATGTGTTTATAGATAACGTGGGGAACTTCCACTCCCGGCCAGGCTAGAGCAAAAGGGACTAGGTTTACCCTCCCACCCGAAAAACTAAAACCAGGCAAAGTGCACGAAACAAGGGCCCTCAAGACATTTGGTTATTAGGCAACGATGCGAGCCTTACAGGCCAAGGTCCAAACTCCCAGTCGGACCTATTCCTGTGGGACTACACAGACATTAAATTAATGCCATTCAAAACATTAAGTACATCCCCTCTTTGACTGAAAGTACAGATGTGTATTTACAGCTTACTAAGTGAAGCATCCCAGGAGTTGTAGTGATGTCGGTGTTGATCTTGTAGATAATTTTGCCTAAAAGTGATAAGTTTAAGCCCTGGTCAAGTTCCTGGGATTCTGTCAGGATTAAATTGTTCCTGTTAAAATCAGTGAGATTATGCAGTGCTGACCTAACAGATATGAGAAGGCACAATGTATATTACTTAAGCCAAACTCCAACCATAAACATTCATCAAGCACCCGCTATGTCTGCTTATGGAGGGTCAATAGGACATACCTTCGGGGGGCTCAGAGACGAGCAGGGGGTGTTCTATCTAGTCTAACAGTTTTGAATCAGCGATAAGACCACCCCATGTCAAACATCTCAATTTCCTATGCGACAAAAAATATGTCACATATCCTCTGCCTGGTGGCTCCAGGGGGGAGATGCTGAGCCCTCCCAGCTCCCCTTGGCGAAGCTGCCTTCATCCCCTTTGCCCAACTCAGGCACATGCTCATGGACCCAGGTGTGGCCAGCTCACACTAGAGTCCAGAACTGAATGTGGGAACCAACACTTCTCTGTAATCTGGCCTGTTTAAAGCACTTGTCCCCAAGAATCAGCAGGTATTTTATACTGTCTATTTAAACTCTTGATATCAATAACCCATAACCAGTGATTCCTAAACTTAAATGGGCACACAAACTACTCGAGGATCTTATTCAACTGCAGATTCTGATTCAGAAGTTCTGGGGTAGGAACAGAGATTCTGCATTTCTAACAAGCTCCAAGGTGATGCCCATGCTATTGAGCTGCAGGCCACACCTACAAGATACAGTTATTATCGAAGTAGTGAGGCCTTACAAGGTACAGTATCACAGAAGTAGTGAGGCCTTATAAGATACAGTATTATAGAAGTATCAGGCCTTACAACATATAGTATTATATTGCAGAAGTAGCGAGGCCTTATAAGATACAGTATCTTAGAAGCCATCAGGTAACCACAGAATCACAAACACACTGCCATGAGTTACTTGAACAGTTCTTCAATCCCCTGACACTAGGGCTCCCTGGAGATGAGATTAGCCCTCCTTCCTTCGTTCAGGGGATCTACATGTCAACAAACACATTGCATTGAATGCAAGNTTGGTGCTGGGGACATTCCTCAGTTCCTTCCAGCCTTTCACTGTGATTTTACAGTGTGCAGGCTTGGCTTCGGCATACTTGTATTTGCATTTTGAATGTGTCTCCTTCCAGTTCTGAAACCATGGAAAAAAGTCATATATAGGGAAACTCGAGAGGAATGAGGGGAGAAAGAACATAAACATAGGCAAAATAGAAGCTCAATGTCTATCACCCTTCTTAGACTGTTAGTCTAGAAGAGAACGTTGAGAGTGCAGGCCGCTTGGGCTGTGAAATGGTCTTCTTCAATTGCCATTTTTCACTGAAAGATTACAAGTAAAGCCATTATTGCCTCATTATAAGCCTGTTAAAAATGGTAAAGTGGCTCATAATGGCCTTGGCCAAGAAAGGAAAAGGCAAACTTCACAGGCAGAAGTAGGGGGTGAGCGTCAACATCGCAGCCTCCATCCTCTTAACAGAGACCTAAGTTTTCAAGACATTCGGAATTTTGTCACAGTGTAAAGAAACATCCCAGGGTTCCCAAACACTGTGCAGACATTTCTTCCAGGTCACTTACGATGCGAAAATGAACAGGAACACCAAGTTACACAGCAATTTTTCAGACAGTGGTATTCCAGACAGATCCTTGATCAAGTTCATCAGAATTCATTGTCTCTGTCTCGTGTGTATTTAAAAAATTCCATACCCAATTTTGCATGACTTAAAAAATATTTAAAAATTTGTCTCAGTATTTTAAAATATATTCCTTGCTACAGACAAAAAGGTTTTTTGTTTTGTTTTGTTTTCCTTATTGGTTACCTAAAAACTGAAACTGCCATCCTCAACAAAGCCGAAAATGGGACACCAGCACAGGACGCATGCAGGGCTCCACAGGCCACAACGTAGAATTTGGGTGAAGCAACAGCGCCCTCTTTTGGCTACAATGAAGAACGAATTACCAAAGACACAAAATTCAAGATTAAGTCCTAGCGATCTACCGTTCAGCATAGCGCCCATTGTTAATAGTACTGTATTGTGTGCTTAAAAATTTGCCAAGAGGGTAGGTCTTATGTTTTGTTCTTATCACAATAATAATAAATAAAAAAGAAAGAAGAAAAGAAAGAGAGAAAGAGAGAAAGAGAGAGAGAGAGAGAGAAAGAGAGAAAGAGAGAAAGAAAGAAAGAAAGAAAGAAAGAAAGAAAGGAAGGAAGAAAGGAAGAAAGGAAGAAAGAAAGAAAGGAAGGAAGAAAGAGGGCAGGAGAAAACTTGGAGGAGATAGATATGTTTATGGCATAGATTGTAGTGATAGTTTCACAGATTATACTTATCCCCAAACTCATGTTGTCTGTATTAAATGTGTATATCTTTTCGCATGTCACTCATACCTCAATAAAGTGGTTTCTTTTTTAAGTAAAAGAGTAAAAAAATAAACCCAATATATTGAAAAAGAAAGTGAACATGGCGTGTAACCCCCTGTGGAGCCTTTTGAGCAGTTACACAAGCCTAAAGGTTATGCCTCAAATGAGCAATGCCAAGTGTAACCTGGGGTCCAACATTTCTGAAACAGTGTGATGCCACTCCTGTGCTCTACAGACTGGCAAGCAGAGGGCACAATTGGGCCATCTGACTCCTCACACAGATTGGGCAGTTCCAACCTGCCAATCCAGTGCCATGCCCCTTCTGCATATAATACTAATGCAAGTGGTCAGGGCTGCTGCATAGGGACCCATTTGTCCACTGGGATGGTCTTGGAGCTAATAAGAATGGCTAGAGTCCCTAACATTTATTTAATCTTACCATGTACTAAGCACTATATATGCCCATTTTATTAAATCCCCATATCAGCCCGAGAAGACTAAAGGTATCATTGGGTGAAGTCAGCACCCAAAGTGGTTTTTATTTCACTAGAGTTGAGTTCCCAGCCACTGGCCTACACTGCCTCCTCTATTTTCCTGATTAGCTAGGGCCCCTGTTTCCCTGTCCCCTGGAATTCCAGCTTTGGACACCTGGCACATGGGCAATGAATTTACAAGAGGAGGAGAATAAATGAATTGCTTGGTTTACTTTGCTTCGTATTGACAGCTCTGATAAAGGTGTGACAAATGAAAAGCTGGAATCAACTGAATAAAAATAAACATAAGTTTCTTTTTTTAAATCAATTTCTACCCTTTAATCATAGTTGAGTAAATGTTTTACCAGATTGTTCTTTCATCCCAGCATACTGTACCCACTAGAGATTGGTACATCAATTCACAAACAAAATAATGTCCTCATCAAATTGCTCTTGAAATTTAGTTCAGTTTCTTATACTATGGAATGAAGCACTGTTTCCCCCGCTATGATTAAACTCCAAAAATTGAGAGTCGCATCTTGTGCCTGCTTCACTGTCTACAGTCCAAGGGTCTGGGGGTGCTCTCTGAGTCCCCCTGGAAGGATTTGGAGAGAAAATACAATGAAAAATAAAAGAAGTATTTAACTTTTTTACTGTATCCAGAAACTGTGACATTATAGTTAAAACCCCAAGATACACAGATTATGCTAAAGTTTGAAATCTTTATTCAACTGTCCCTTGGTATCCCTAGAGGATTGGTTTCAGGACCCCCTGTGGATACTAAATTGGTGCCCAATCCCTTACAGAGAATGGCATAGTATGTACATATAGCCTATCTGCATCCTCCCTATACTTTAAATCATTTCTGGATTACTTATAAAACCTGATACAATGTAAATGCTACGTAAATAGTTGTTATACTGTATTTAGGGAATAATGACAAGGAAAAAAAAACTGCACGTGTTCAGATGTTCAAGTACATCGTAGGCCTAACCATATAGAACATGTTAGCAACAACGTAACATTTTTGTTTTCAAATATTTTTGATCCGCGGTTGGTTGAGTCTGCAGATGTGTGGAATGGGGGATACAGAGTACTGACTATATTGGGCAGCGGTTTACAGATGAGAAAGATGTTGTCAGCGAGTAGGCATGGAGCCTCCTTGAGTATCTTATGGTGCTTTTCACTCCCTGAAGAAGCCAAACACAATAAAATCTCATTGTCTAGGAGCCAACTCACTAGAATGATTAAAGACATATATTTTTCCTATACTGAACTAGAGGAGAGATGCTAGATGAGAAAATATGTCCCTGGTGGAGCTTTCTTTTCTTTTTCTTTCTTTCTTTTTTTTTTTAATAGGGGAATTAGGGGAGGGGAACAGTGTTGGGGAATTGGGGAGGGGTACCAACCAAGTTGTTGTTCTTCAAAATCTTAGTTGTGGGGCCGGC
>NW_017731405.1:4687041-4689772 GCF_001890085.2 Hipposideros armiger | reverse complement strand
AACAGAGGACTACTTACTTACTGCCTTTCATCTCCGCCTCCTGTGTTACTTGTGCATCTGCATTCATTTACTACTTTAATGACAGTAATTTTAAAAAGTCAACTACAAAGATACTTAAAACCCCCAACAACATTCATTTAGTATCACACAGTGGTTCCGAAATGGCAGCACAGAGTGGCTCAGATGGGTCCGCTGCTCAGGGCCCCCCAAACCGGAAGTCAAGGTTCAGCCAGCCTGTCTCTTTATCTATTGGGCTGTTGGAAAGTCATGACGTATTTTTTCTGTTTTTTTATTGCAAAAATGCGTCATGACTTTTCCGACAACCCAATAGAATCTCTGGGGGAAGATTCTACTTCCCAACTTATTTCAGGTTGTTGGCAGAATTGAGTTCCTTGAGGTTGTAGGACTGTGGTCCCCTTTTCTTTAACACATGACCCCCTTTATCTTCAAGCCAACAACAATACATCAAATCCTTCTCAAGCTTGGAATCACGAACTTCCCCTTCTGCTGCATCTATCCGATTTCCTCTTCTGCTTCCAAGTGTACATCCAATTATACTGGGACCACCTAGATAAAACAGGATAATCTTCCTATAGTAAGGCCAGCTGATTAGTGACCTTGATTGTATCTGCAGTGTCCCTTTTGCCACATCATGTAATATAACCATGGGCATGACATCAGAGGGCAGAGACCATGGGGGCCAAAATTCTGATTAGCACACAAGCTTACTTAGGGGGATAAAATCTACAGTCCTTGGAAATGAACTGAAAGGGCAATAATTACATTCTTATTCCTTGAAGACAGGTGCAAGTAGAGAGAAATTACAGCTCAATATCATGTAACCGGCTACTTTTACTTGTCAACTAGTATTATCCTATGTTTTGTAGGTCTGGTACATAATTGTGAGTAATAAGAACGGAGTCAGAGGAAGAGTGGCCTGAGCTCTAGTTCCAGCTCTGTGGATTGTTAAAAATAAGATGACATGCCAAAAACAGAGTTACTTATGCTAAGCTCCAAGTCATCAAACTGAGACTTAATTTAATTACAATTTTGGCTGTCCTAGAGATGGAATCTTAAATCAGTCAATCAGGAATCCCCTGACCAGCACTAGTCAGGTAATCTGCCTGGTAGACCCCTAAAAGAAAGTCTCCTTGCAATACTGCTTTTTGCCACGTATAACTTCTTTGTCCCTGCTCTCTTCTGACTATGGAAGTCTTTCATTTTGTACAGCTCCTCAGAGCTCCTTATCTGCTATTGTTGGATGCTGCCCAATTCAAATCCATTTTTGCTCAGAAAAAGTCTTAACATTTTAAATATGCTTCAGTTTACCTTGTAACAGGGTCTTTGAGCAAACCAGTTCATCTCTTGAGGCCATGTCTTCCTAATTTGTAAAAGGAAGGAATTAAACCAGATAGTTTCTCCCCCTGCCCCTCAAATGTTATTTTTAATATGATATAGGGTCAGCATAGAAATGGCTTCACCTCTTAAAATAATCTAATGTTTGGACCATTTAGAGTGATTTTCATAAAGCAATGCAAGATTCTCAGGCATTAAATAATATGACCATTCATAGAAAACTGCAGTTTTTAGGGTGTTTTCTGCAAGCTAGGTATTATAATTATTGGGCCCCATTATCCTGAGAATGGAGAGTAACAGAAAATAAATACCTTGCTCAGAATCACATAGTTGCTAAGTGGTGGTGCTGTAGTCTGAACACAGGTTCTTCTTGCCTCCATTAGACTATTAGACCCCCTTTGTCTTTCTACCACCATGTGTCCAGCCCCTAGCCCAGCACACAGTAGTAATACAATAAGTATTTGTAGAAGAATAAATCAATGCTTTGACCAATGAACGAATGACTCTTCCAACGATCTTACAAAGAAATACCCAAAGCACGCTCATTGCTCTGTACTTGCTAAGGCAAGAAAGTCTAACATAGCATTTTAAATAGATTTTCATCTGGGTGAAGCCCAGATGATTTGCTTTATATATCTGGAAAACCCCCTTCCAGAATATTTTGCTTAATCACAGCTTCACTGGATGTCCTGCAAAATAGGACCACGTGCAGAGCCATGATTTAGAAGAAAGTTCTCCCAAACCTCCAAACAAGGACCGTTATCAGCATATGATGAATGAAACTTTGCAATAACTTGGGTTTCCTTGGAAGCACAGACCATTCCAAAGGTGAGGGAATTTGCATCACTGTGCTTTTCTCTTGAGATAAGAAATGTTAATTCACCTGAAAAACAAGTCACCCAAATGTGAGGTAATTTATTTCTGCTCCTTGGTGATTAATTGGTCTGTATTCCTTGCTACCAGAAATGATAAGACTCTGGTAATGGAAAACTAGAGCATATCTCCCGGTGGGAAGTTCACAATCATTAGTGAGCTGGTAATTCTAACCGGCCGGCACAAACCTCCTGGCCTGTGGTCGGGTGGGTAAGCCTATTCCCCAGCTCTATGTAAAACTACCCTGGTGCCAGACAAACCAGGAAATTTCCTGAAAAGTATAACTTCAAATTACTTTCCATGGTCTAATACTTAAGGCTAGAGTGAAGAGTCTACTCAGAAATTAAATTGATGCTCACTTTTATGCCCATAAGTGATACATATGCATGAATCACCTATAAATAATAATTCAAGTCCGTTTGTAGTCACACATGACAGAGTGTGTTGAAGCCTCCCAATCATGCTGTGAGGTGGAAACTATCATTATCTTCATTTTGTTTCT
>NW_017731405.1:4677544-4683682 GCF_001890085.2 Hipposideros armiger | reverse complement strand
GGCAGCCGATGTGAGCTGCCAAGAGCAGCCGTGAGCAGCCGTCCAGAGGCCGGCGACCTATCTGCCTCACCCGGGAAGAGCACAATGATGATACCAACATGGGCCAGTGAAGCAACGTCCTCCACAACTAGACTGAAGAACAAATGACAGCAACTTGTCTGTTCCCCTTCCCCCAATTCCCCGGAACTCTTCCCCTCCCCCAATTCCCCAATAAAATCTTTAAACAAACAAAAAAAAGCACTGAGTTATTTTTTAACTTTGAGCAGAGTTTTAGACTGTTGGCCATGGATCTCTCAGAATCTATAAAAATCTGCATCCATCATTGTGTAGCAAAGCCAGTTAGAACTAGTCAGCAATCAGCCTTTATGTGTATTCACACAATTAGGGACTGCACTATTACTACATGCAAATGGCTTGAAGCAATAAAAAAAATCAGTTTATTATTTTTAAGGGCGCCAATTCCCCTTTTCACAGCAAAGCCGGTTTGTACAATGATTATTCTTGCTGCTTTAAGTGTTATTTTCCAGAACTTCTACACAATCGATTTTTCTTCATGGATATGCATATCTTCCTGGTGCTTACTTTGAAGTTATAATTTCAATAACCACTATGTAACTTGAGATATATAAGTTATAGTTTGGAAGGATTTGTTTTGATTATTAATAAGGTAAATTGATTCTCAGGACTGCATATTCTGAAATAAGAAAGAGAAGCAACATTTTCTATGTCTTTCTTGACTTGTGTAGGATAAGAGAGAAATTCCAGCAATTTGATTAAATTTACTTACTGCACTCTGATGTGTACATTTTGTCTCTTCTGGTCAAATGAATCTATTACTGACATTTATGTACAGATAAGCTGACAATGTACACAAGCATTAATTTTAAGTATTTCTTAAATATATTCCACATATATTTACTGAGTACATGTTAGTATCCAAATGGGTAATTAAAAGCAAAGTGATCAGTTAAAATAATGACTGTCGATTGCATTATTTTTTACATACACAGTATAATTTAACTCTCAAAAGTCTGTGTAGAAATTTTTTTTTAAATTGTATCTATTTACAGACTGCTGGAGCTTAGAAAGATCAGGTGACCTACCTAGGATCACATGGCTCTCAATAGCAAATCTGAGACTCCAGCTGAGGTTATCTGTTGCATGATGACAGCTCCCTAAATACTCTAAAGTGAAACAGGGTTCTGGGTTTTTTTTACTGCTCAAGAAAAAGAAAACATTTAGAGTTGACTAGAGAAAGCTGTTAAATAGCTAGTTCATTAATCACTTCATGGACACTGTAAACCGAAATGAAACCGGAATAAAGCTGGGCCACCTGGGCTGCTCTCAGAGGAACATTGTATCCAAAAGAAACATGAATCCAACTCCAACACAGCCTTGCAACTTCACGTAAGAAGTCTCTTGGAGAAGCAGCAAAGGGTGAACCACATTGCATGACACACAGTGGAACATTCTAAAATCATTTTTCCAAAGTTTCCTTCATCTCAGTATCTGCTTCCCTAAAATTGCTGCTCTACAAATGACTTTCCTCAGTACCCCCTCTCGGCCCCCTTCTGCCCCTTTGCTGGCCACCCCACCCCTAGTGCCTTCCAGATTTTAATTCTTTCCACGGTCACTCCATGTCCTTTCTAATACGATTCAATTTAGCCTTTCAGCTCCCTCTAAGGCTCTTCCACAGTAACCCCTGGTCAAGACAACGATGGGACCAGCAGGCAACGAAGAAGTCAGGCTGAGGATGCGGGGAGGGGTGCACATATACATGAACTTTCGTTGTCCCAGTCACATAAACTTAACAGTGTACATTCCCTAATGGCTTCCATCTCCCTTCCACATCCACAAAGCCCTGTTTATCCGGCCTCATCTCCACTCCAGCCACACAGGCTACCCTGTTCATCACCAACCACTGTCCAGCCTCAGGTCCTTTGCAGTTACCCCCTTTCTGTCTGGAATAGTTTTCTATAGATATCTACATTATCGGTCCCTCCTTTTATTCAAATCTCAGAGTTAGTGAGGCTATCCCTGAGCTCCTAGTCTAAGATAACAGCTCCACTGTCTCCCTCCTTTTGCCCTGCTTTATTTTTCTTCAGCACACTTATCACCACCTCACACTGTTTGTTTGTTTATATCTCCCATTAGGAAGCAAGCTTTATGAGGGGAGGGACTTGGTCTATTTTGCTCTCTGCTGAATCCTTAGCCCTGAGAATGTTGCATGGTACATGGTAAATGCTCAATAAATACTTCTTAAATGGATGGATAGCAATTGTTCATCAAAACCTTATTAGAAGGCTAATACCTGCTTCAGGTAACGAAGAACGTATTTTCCTTTTGACACATGAAACTAATTACTTGTGTAGTCACATGTTCTCTAATGAATCTATTCCATAGGCTCCTTGACTGATCTTGTTAGTGACCCTTTGCCTCTCTATGGTGTTGCCATCCCCCCAGCCTACCTCTCCTGTTGCATACAAAGTCCAGGTTTCCCTGCCCAGTCTCCCACTCAACCTGCGTGGTCTCTGAGTCTCTGAAGCCTTTGCTCCACAAAATCCAATTCAGGGGTTCACAGACATTGCTCTAGTTGATGGCAGGTCATTAACTTCCAGAAATGTCAACCGTCTGTTGAGTCCCCAGGGCACTGGTGTCTTGAAACATGGAAGACTCCAGGGCCCTGGCCTTGCCAGCATCTCTGACGTCTGTGAGCTATGGGGAGTGGCAGCGCTGGGGGCTTTGGTATATGTGCTGCCCAGCGTTGTGAGGGCATTTCTGGTGAGCAAGAAAATGGGCCCCAACGCAACCTTTTAAATGCCAGTACTCTTGAATAAGTTGCTGCCTCCAGGGTGTCCCTGACACCTCTCTCACTTTGCAATTTCCTGGAGCACCACCAATATCAATAATGAGCAAGAAGCAAAGCATCCTGTGTAGTAAAGAATTTTGCCATACCTGGAGTGAGATCTGGCCCTTTCCCTCGCCTCTGAGAGGTAACCTGTGTCATTCCCAATAGAAGTGTCTTTGTTGAGGGCCAGGCCCCAATACAGGCTAGCCACAATCAGCAGTTTTAGGGTGGGAGCTAGCTATGCCAGAAAGACCAACCACGTGACTTCAGTTGGGGGCTTTGGCTGGAGGCTGAGATCAACTGGTGGGCAATCAAGCAATCAGGCATGCCTATGTACTAGGCCCCAACAAAATCTCCAAACATGGAGGCGCAGGTGAGCTTCCCTGGCTGCATTGTGTGCTTTGTCACACATCGATGTCAGGGCGGTGAAGCATCTCCAGGACTACAGAAGCATGGCTTTTGGAACCCTCCCAGGCTCTGCTCTGTGGCTCTCCCTTTGGCTGATTTTAACCTGGATCCTTGTCCTGTGATGCACCATAACTGTGAGTATACAGCTTTCAGTGGGTTTTGGTCAGTCCTTCCTTCTAGTGAAATGTCAAAACTGAAGGTGGTTTGGGGGAACCCCTTTCCACCAACTTGGAGTTGGTGTCAGACTGAGGGCGGTCTTTGGGACTGTGCCTTAAGACCTCGCAGTTTGGCTAACTCTGGGTGCATCCTCAAGCCACAAGAAGATTGGGGCATCTGCTCCAAGGTGTTTCAAGTCAATGCAACATGCCTCCTTCTTTTCCATTTAACTTTAATATTTCTTTCTTAATTTTTTAATTTTTCAATTACAGTTAACATGTAATATTAGTTTCAGGTGTACAGCATAGTGATTAGACATTTATATATCTTATGAGGTGATCACCCTAAGTCTAGTACCCACCTGACACCATACATAATTATTACAGTTTTATTGACTATAGTCCCTATGCTGTAAATTACATACCCATGACTATTTTTATAACTGGCAATTTGTACTTCTTAATCCCTCCCACCTTTTTCACCTCTTCCCTAAATCCCCCTCCCATCTGGCAACCATCAATTTGTTCTCTGCATCTATGAGTTTGTTTTTGGTTTATATGTTCATTTATTTTTAGATTCCACATATAAGTGAAATCATATGGTATTTGTCTTTCTCTGTCTGACTTACTTCATTTAGTATAATATCTTCTAGGTCCATGCATGTTGTCGCAAATGGCAAGATTTTATTCTTTTTTATGGCTGAGTAATATTCCATTGTATATATGTACCACCTCTTCTTTATCCATTCATCTTTCCATGGACAATTAGGTGGCTTCCATGTCTTGGCTATTGTAAATAATGCTACAATAAACATAGGGATGCATATATCTTTTTGAACTCGTGTTTTGGATTTCTTCAGATAAATACCCAGATGTAGAATTGCTGGATCACACAGTTCTATTTTTATTTTGAGGAAGCTCCATACTGTTTTCTATAATGGCTGCACCAATTTACAATCCTACAGACAGTGCATGAGAGTTCCCTTTCCTCCACAGCCTTGCCAACACTCGTTGTTTGTTGATTTATCGATGACAGCCATTCTGACAAGTGTGAGGTGATAGCCCATCGTGGTTTTAATTTGCATTTCGCTGACGATTAGTGATGTTGAGCATTTTTTCATATGTCTGTTGGCCATCTGTATATCCTCTTTGGAGAATTGTCTGTTTAGGTCCTCTGTTTTTTTTTATGTTAAGCTCTATGTTAATATTTCTTTATATCATATTTAAAAGCTTTTATAGAGGAAAGGCACTTTTAAAACAGGAGGAAAACATGTCTTTAGTACTTATGTAATATTTGTGTAAGTCCCAAGAGACTTTAAAAATATTGAATTTCTAAATGATTTCCCAGCACAGTATTTTTCTCTTTTTTTTTTTTAGCATAATTAGGTCACCTAAGACCTCACAAGGTTCATAGCAAAACAGAACAGAACATGCAATACCTGATTTCTCCATCTGCCCCACAGGGCTGGGGACACAGTAACCTTAGAACACACTGGGAAGCACATGACCCCCTGTAGGGAGCAGGTGAAGGAGCTGGACCAGAAAGGGATAAGGAGACTTGTCTGCCTCGGGGAAATTACAGAAATGATGAAGGCGGCGCCCCAGGCAATGCTGCACTCAAAGGGATCACAAGATGAACTATGAGGTCCTGGCCAGCAAGAGATAAGCAAGCAGAAAGAAGGAAGGAGGGGTGAGGAAAGACACAGAGGCACTTAGCAGATGTGAAAACAGAAGGAACATGGGGTCGGGGATTCTATAGACGAGGTTTAAGTGCTGAGGCCTGTGGAATAAGCCCAACTGACTCTTGCTCTGGGAAGAACCAAGGATTGTTCTAAGTTCTTTCATTCATATCTTTTCAATCAGCCAACACTTAGCACTAGAGGCCTTTAGCAAAAACTAGCATTGCTTTATTGTCAACTGAACAAGAATGCTCTTCTTCAACCCAGGAAATTGCACTTGAATGAGACTAAATGAAATTTAAACCTTATAAGCTTGATAAATATCTAGAATTGAGAATCAAACCTCTAAAGTCAAAGAAGGCTCTCAACTTAGAAATAGCAATCTTTTCCCCCCTAAGGGTGAAGGGTGAGAGGGGAATGACGAATAATTCCATCAATTCTGTCCATAATTGATGAAATGCAGGAGGTAAGGAGCCTAAAGACAGAGAGGAAATTACCACATTGAGCTAGAAGCAAAGGGAGAGGAGAGACTCTGAACTTTGTCAAGGAAACAAGGGTTATTTGGGAAGAAAGCAAGAGAAAAAGGTATGTGTGGTACAGAGACCTTCCACCTAGTTGGGCCCACACATCATGCCCAACAGTCATCCCAAACCTGGATTTTATTCCAAACAGTGTGTGTTGACCTAAGTAAATGAATCTTGATCAGTCTAAGCCAATCATAGCAAACCTGTTCCTTTTACGAAGCAGTTGATTTCCCAGCCCCCCTCTTAGCTAGGGTAGCTGTGTGACTCAGTTGGTGCCAATGAAATGTAGAAGGAAGATCTAGAGAGATCCAAGATGGTGGAGTAAACACTGTGCCTGCTTCCTTCTGTGAACACATTAAAATTACAACTAAATTATAGAACAGGCAACCTGGAGAACCATCTGGAGCCTGGCTGAACAGAAGTTTTATAACTAAGGATATAAAGAAGAAGCCACATCGCAACTGGTAGAAGGGGTGGAGACGCGAAATGGGCCAGCCCAAACCTCCGTGTGGCAGTTGAGAACC
>NW_017731405.1:4674195-4676809 GCF_001890085.2 Hipposideros armiger | reverse complement strand
TAGCTACATATCTATCAATAATTACTTTCAATGTAAACAGATTAAATGCTGCAATCAATAGACAGGAGAGCTGAATGGGTAAGAAAATAAAACCCATATGCTGCCTATCAGGGACTCATTTCAGATTGAAAGACACACACACAGAGACAGAAAGTAAAGGAATGGAGAAAGTTATTTCATGAAAATGAAAACAAAAAAATAAACAAAAAAAGAAAACTGGGTTAGCAATACTTATACCAGACAAAATAGACTTTTAAAGAAAGGCTGTATAACAGGAGACAAAGAAAGACCCAGTAATCCCACTTCTGGGTATTTATCCAAAGAAATTCAAAACACTACTTTGAGAGGATTTTTTTATCCATATGTTCATTGTAGCGTTGTTTACAATGGCCAAGACAGGGAGGCAGCCTGGGTGTCCGCTGATGGAAGCATGGATAAAGAGGAAGTGGTACATATACAATGGAATATTGCTTGGCCATGGAAGGGAATGGGTTCTTGCCATCTGCAGCGGCATGGATGGACATGGAATGTACTGTGCTGAGTGGAGTATGTCAGAGAAAGACAGATGCAATGTGATTTTGCTTATATATGGAATCTAAAGAATAAAATAAACAAAAATGAACAGAAACAAACTCATAGATACAGAAAACATTTTGATGATTGCTAGATGGGAAGGGTGCTGGGGGTGTGGGTGAAAAAGGGGAAAGGATTAAGAAGTACAAATTGGTTGTTACAAAGTAGTTATGGGGATGTAGGATATAACATAAGAAATATAGTCAATAATATTGTAATAACTATGTATGGTGTCTGAGGGGTACTAGATTTGTTGGGGTGATAGATGCAGGGTTGGGGGACAGGGTGAAAAGGTGAAGGGATTAAGAAGTACAAAATAGTCATAGGAATGTAAAGTAAAACATAGGGAATATAGCCAATCATATCTTAATAACTATGTATAGTGCCAGGTGGGTACTAGACTAGTCAGGGGGATCACTTTTTAAATTATATAAATGTCTAACCACTATGCTGTACACCTGAAATTCATATAAACTAATATTTCATGTCAGTTGTAATTGAAAAATTAAAAAAGGGGGGAAAGGATGAAGAGGAATAAGAGATCCAAATTTCCAGGTATAAAACAAGTCATGGGAATGTAATATACAGCATAGAGATTATAGTCAATAATATTGTGATAGCATAGTAAGGTGTCAGATGGTTGTTGAACTTACCATGGTGATCACTTCTTTAGGTATATAAATGTTGAATAACTATGGTGTACCCTGAAACTAACATAATATTGTATGTTAGCTGTATATATTTTTTTTAATCTTTTTTTTTTTTTGGTCATGTTTCCCACTGCCTCTTTGATCAGGCCTTATTCCAAATTAGCTGTCCAAAGTGATTTGACTTTTACGGAATAAACAAATTTAAGTTTATGCCACAGGCTTATTTTCTTCTGCGATGGGTTTCTTTTCTGCAGGCTTCTTCTCAGCTGCTGGTTTCCTGGTAGCTGCAGCCTTTTTCCCACCAAAGGCTTCTTCTGCTTTGTAGCGCCAACAGTCCTCTTTCCTTTCTTCCCTACCGCTGGCTTCTCGCCTAAAAGCCCCTTCTCATCTGATGTGGCTTCTTGCGCTGCTGCTGCTTTATCCCCTGGAGATGGTGGTTCTTGGCCTGGTGAAGAATGAATTTCCAGTGCGTGGTCTTTGCATGTGGGTTCAGCTTCAACATGATTCTCAGGCTTTTCAGTGGATTCTCTCCTTCAGGACTCTGTGGTGGACCTTCTTGCATGGTGCTTGGAGGGCTCTTTGAATCTCTGGGCTTTTCAAGATTATGCTAAGTTCTGAATGGAACATCTTGTGCGTGGGAAAGTTGTAGTTACTCTTGAGGGAGGCAGCTTTATGCCAACTGCCATACATATCATCTAACTTGTGGAAAGCACTTCCAGTCCAAATGCAGAAACGGCTGCCGTGCCCACCAGGAGCAAGTTTGCTTACCTTAAGTAATTCCAGGGATGTTTCTGAAGGCTTTGAGGACGCTACTGTCCTCATTATTAGTGATGCAAGGTCCCCTGCACTGGACACAATGACGGTTTCTCATTTTGCCTTTGCCAGCTCTCATTCGCTAACAGGCATAGACCTTTTTGATATCACTCCAGGCCTTAAAGCCTCTTAAGAAGCAAAACAGCCTCCTTCGTCTTCCTGTAGCCTTCAACTCTACATTATTCAGTCACCAAAGGAAGTGCAGGAACTTCCTCAATATGATGACCTTTAGACGTGACCAGCGCTGGTAAGGCTGAGGCTGTCAGGGCAGAGCAGATGGCATATCGCTTCTGTGTTGTGTTCACTCCGCGGTGCCAATGGAACCAGGTTTCAGTTGGTGCAAACATGTGGCCCCCATCACACATATTGCCAAAAGCACCCTGGCCAGAATGATGAGTCCCGCCACCTGAACTCTGGGAATTCGAGCCACAGCTCTGCCCGTACCCCACAACTCAGCACTGGTTTGATGACCTGCTAATCACTGACAGACAGCATAGGGTTGTCTGTTGTTTTTGTGCAAGTTGGTGCGAACAAAGTTCCCATTATCTGGTCGAATGGGAGGCTTGAACACAGCAGGC
>NW_017731405.1:4669636-4673730 GCF_001890085.2 Hipposideros armiger | reverse complement strand
CTGCAGCAAACAACTTGTAGCTACAGGGGAAAGACCAGAGAATTGCAGAGACACCAGCCCTGACATGAAGCCACTGAATTGAGCCAGCAGCTGCCACCTCCAGGCTTCTCTGTAGGTGAGAAAAATTAGAATTTGTTTGCTTGTGTTACCCTTAGTTGTGTCTGCTCTGACTAGCAGCTGTTGAATGCAGCTTCTATACAACAATCGTATTCCAAAAAAAAAGTCTTTTGATCTTGAATTATTGCCTTTATAATGGAAAAAATCATATTTTAGATGATCACTGAAGAAACCTCACATTTTTTTTTTAATTGTCTTAGAGCTCATGGTCCCATCAAAGGGGCCTCTGATCCTCCTCTGGGCTCCATAAACTCCAGGTTGAGAACTAAACTAAGCCAGAGATGCAATTATAGTGAGGGCAAGAAAGACAAGGCATTGACTGGAAGAAAAGGGTCACCTCAAGAAAGCAAGACCATGGGACATGGAAAGGCAGCTGGGCACACCCAGCATTCCTCTAGCTGAGGGAGAATGGTGACAAGAAGTCTGTTTCTGGGTGGCCACCAGCCCTCATGCCAGACAGCAACAAACTGAGCCATGGGCAGCTGGTCTGTTGGTGTTGATGGTGGCGGGGGGCGGCCCACTGAGCAATTGGTCCCCTCTCTGGCTCCCGGCATGACAAATCCAGAGCTTTAGCAGAGTCCAAGTGCACTTGTAACAAGCACTCATTAGATTCCCATGGCTTTCTGGAAGCTGAGCTGAAATTGAAATCCCACAGTTCTTGACCCCAAGAGTTATCCTCTGAATGGGAACGAGAATGGGGAAAATCAACAGAGATGTGTAGGGATGGAAGAGCAAGGCCAGAAAAGGAGAAGGTGCTAGACAAACCAGCTGAGGACTCAGGTCTTCCTCTACCTATAGAAGCGTTTTCTCATTGAGTTCTGAACGGCACGACTTACATGTTGAAACTGAGTCCTACTTAAAGGAAATTCAACACATAAAAATCCAAACCTACTAAACAAATTAAAAGATCATTCACATTACAGATGGAGAGTTCATTTTACATACTGCAGGGTTTCCTCATAACATGAGCTTTCCTGGTACCTTTACGCCAAGGTTTGAATTCAGCAGAATTCGTCAGCAATGTGTCCACATGGAATCATAACTCCTTATGTGCGTGGAAAGCGTTTCATACTTTACATGTCCACATGTGTTTGCCCTCGTGACACTATTTAATCCTTATGACAATCCTATGATTATGAAAGGAACAGGTATTCCTTTCATAATCACATATTTTTGTTCAAAGAATAAATATTCATTTAAAAAATAGGTTTACCTTTAGCTGGCTATAAAATTTATATGCGTTCATTGCAGAAAATTGGAAAACATAGAAAAGTTGAAAGAAGGGGGTAATAAGCCCTTCATACCCTCAAAAAAAACCACTATGATTTTAAGCTTTTTTTTCTTCAAATAATTTTTAAAATTGAAATATAATCAACATATATTATATCAGTTTCAGGTGTACAGCATAAGGATTTGATATTTGTATATACTGCAAAATGATAACTACAGTAAATCTAGTTAACATCTATCACCATACATAGCGATAATTTTTTATTCTTGTATGGAAAACTTAAAATCTACTCTTAGTAACTTTCAAATATACAATACAGTATTATTAACTATAGTCACCATGCTGCACATGACATTCCCATAAACTTTTGTTTTAGTCTTTGTGTTGTGAATGTCATTTTGCTGTAGGTAGGATAATGCTGATTAGATTATTTTATTTTCTGTTTTTTTTTCACCGAACATCACATGAAGATTTTCTCAGGATATTTTTACTCTTACTAAATGTCATTTTTTATGATTGCACACTATAATTTACTTAATTATTTCTGATAATGAAACACGGTGCTCATTTTGTTTTAGATTCCTTGTCTGTCATTTAAGCAAAAATCTAAATGAATTATGTCATTATGAAACCTACGAAGCTAATTATTCTCCCTAGTATTGAGATTTTCCTCTTATTAATCACTATCCAGTGAACATCTTTATGTATAAATCTTTTTCTATATCCAAGGTGAATTGTTTTAAGCTAAATTACTAGAACTGAAACTACTGGTTCAAAAGAAATGAATGTTTTAAGGTGCTTGATTGCAAAATTACTTCTCAAAAGGATTGCAAAATTACTTCTCAAAATTACTTCTAAATCTACACTACAAAGTGTCTGTTTAACCACACCCTCACAGCACTGAGTGGGCGTTTTAAAACAATATTTTTATCAGTAAAGAAATCATATCTTATATTAATTTACATATCTTTGATTATCAATGAGGCTGGTACATCTTTCTAGAAATTTATTAACCAGTTATATTTCATCTTTTGTGAAAGATTTGGTCTAGATCAGAAACAAACTTCATTTTACTGCCAAGGGGAAAAAACTAGCAGAAGTTAAACCATTTCCCAAGGCTACACAGTTATTAAAATGACTGAGGACTCCAACTCTGGCTTTTTGAGGCGCACTTGAGTAATTTCCCTTCCCTACCACTGCCATTTTTTTTTTCTTTAACTCCTCAGCTCTACCTGCAATATATAACAAAATAAGTACTTTTTAAAGCACACAGTTCAAGCTCATAAGCTTCTCTTCCAATTTCCAATTGAGTAAACTGAGGCTCACAAACACATATAGGCATCTGTTGCAGAGCTAGAATTGATTGTCCAACTAGAAAGATGACGTGTTTCTAATTGTGTGCTGTCTGACTTCTCTTAGGCTTGAGCTTTGATGCTTACACCACAGAGATACATTGCATTGAAATATAATGGGCAAGCTAGGAGCTAAACGGAGAATTCATTTCTGAAGAGAACTATTGGGAGTCAAGGGTTTCAAAGGCAGGCAGAGTTGTGGTTTGCAATCAGTGAAAAGAGATAAATCCAGGCGACTGGTTGGCTCAGGTGGTTAGAGCACCGCGCGGGTTCATAACACCAAGGTTGCCAGTTCGATTCCCACATGGGCCAGTGAGTTGCGCCCTCCACAACTAGATTGAAGACAACGGCTTGACTTGGAGTTGATGGGCCCTGGAAAAACACACTGTTCCCCAATAAAGTTTAAAAAAAAAAAGAAAGATAAATCCTGTACCAGGCAGGAGAGATTGACTAAGGAAAAACAAATATCACTGAATTATCTGTGAGAGTAAACACATTTAAGGAAGACTTAGACAAATAACACAACCTCTGCTTTTAATTTTTAAAAGATGGATTATTTTAAAATGGAATATTGAATAAATGGTGCTGACACAATCTGTTAACCATTTGGAAAAGGGTAAGTTAAGATTCTCCACTTCAGACAATATGTCAAAAATCAATTCTGGATAGATTTATGTTAAATATAAAAATAAAACTATTAAAAAACTGGAACAACACAAATTTAAGAAAAGCCTAAATCTAGAATCTGATTTCAAGCTGGGAAAACTTAAAAGCCAAAGAAGACCCCCATAAAGGAAAAGATTGAGAGACGGGGAGTTTAAGACTTCTAAACAAGGAGTTGGAGGGTGGGGGCAGAGGGAAGAAAGCTTGGCAAAACAAATGAAATTTTCCAGCTCATCATCCAAGTTAAAAGGCAAACATCAAACTAGAGAAACAATGGCAACTTTAAGAGCAGGCAGAGGATGCACATCTTTATTACGGAACTGTTACTAAAGAGAGGACCCAGAGTGCATGGAAACCAGGACATTTCCATTCTCGTAGTCAGAGTGTATGACACACATCATTACACCCTTTCTGAAGAACTCTTGGGACAGTCTGTATTAAAATAAAGTCATAAAAACAAAAGCTCATACACTTTGATGTGGCAACTCTACTTCTAGGAAAGAATCAGACCTATAAAAAGATTTTTACATAAAGATATTTGTCATCGACTATTTATAGTAGTGAGTATCTCTGAAATTTTTTAATGTCTCAAAGTAAACTAGTTCAGTAAAAATGGTCTATCCATCAAGACTTATATTTTAAAGGAATATTTAACATATTAATAAAAGGAAGAATGCTTGTGACAAAACAGTGTATAGAGCATGATTGTGATTTTATAAAATGTAAAGTAC
>NW_017731405.1:4668246-4669401 GCF_001890085.2 Hipposideros armiger | reverse complement strand
ATATAAATGGTAATAACAGGAAGTTAGATGGTTTTTAAGTTTTCTTTTTCCACTTTTCTGTGCTTTCCAAACTTTCTTTTTTGTGTTGTTTTTTTAAATTTTTTTTAGCTGAGCCATCCTGCCACCTGTTGGCAGCTCAGCGGCAACTCAGCTCGGGCTGGGCATCGAACCGCTGTTGCTCAGAGCTCGCACTCTTGCGTGAGCTCTTAACCAACTGAGCCACTCGGCCGGCCCCAAACTTTCTTAAAAGTGTGTGTGTGTGTGTGTGTGTGAGGTAGTGTTGTGTTCAGGGAAGACTTGTGGAATAGTACCTCAGTGGACCATGTTCTAGACAGCTCCGTTCCCCTCCCCCTCCACACGTTAAAAGCATCTTGTTGGAACCCTACACAGGACTATAAAATAGACACTACACAGGTGAGTTACCATCTAAGCTTTCTTAATGAGAAATTGGGAAGAAGTGAACAGCAAGTTTGATGAAATCATTTCTTCACAAAGCCATCAATTTTACAGAAGGCATATAAGAACATAAACAACTGCAAGATCAAAGACTCAGTGGAACAAACCCACTGGGAGAGAAGGAAAAATTTATAGATTGAATTCTTTTTTCTAAGCCAGTTCCCTGTGAGTGTCCAGTTTAATGACTGTTTAAATTATATCTGCAATCTTCTGAGAGGCTCACTTACTTTTCAAGTTTGTAAACCAACACATCAACAATTCCCAATCAATGGGATAGCGTTCTCCTGGGAGCTATGAAAATATACTTCGCATTTTAAATGCAATAAAAAGCATGACAAAACATGCCTCTGTTCTTCATAACACAGAAGTACCACATCTGGTCATAAAGAAAAATGCATTATACGGTTGTAAGGCTGCCAGGTACTTATTACAGAGAACTGCTTTATCCATTTAGCCCAGTTTTCCAGATGTTTTATTACTTGGAGACAGGAGAATTGTTGAAACTGGTGATTGAAGCCCATTTATTTCAAGGGGCTCGTCTGCAAGCCATAGGAAGCATTTGAGGGACAAGTTAATTAATGACAGGCCACAAGGCACTGCTTGAGGGGAGCTGTCATCTCACTGGGGTCACGAATAATCCCAACAAAGGACAAAACGCCCAATTTCAGTAACCCCAGCTTCATTTGCAAAAATTGCCTC
>NW_017731405.1:4662968-4667621 GCF_001890085.2 Hipposideros armiger | reverse complement strand
GAAAAAGCTCTCGGGGCATCATGGAGATGTGCTCTCAGGCTAAAAGGGCCACCTTGCAAACTGACCAAAGCCAACGTGTCCATGGCAAGTGTTGTATAGTTATTGTGTTGTTGTTTTTTTCTTGTAAATGATGGTAGCTTTTGGCAGGAGAGACAGTGGGGTCTGTACATCCTCTCCCTGATGCCCGTGCTAGCAGGTTGTTTATGACAATGAAAGGGAGTCTGGGACCACACTCTGCTCAACGTGCCAGTGCTCATTAACAAGCAGATATGAAGATGATCATCCATGCTTGTGAGCTGGGGCAAGGCGGCCTCTCTCTTCGGGCATTCTAACTAGCTCTTTGCTTGAGAGATTCACTCCAAGGAGGAACATCTCTGCAGTAGGATTAGCCAACTTTCTGGTCGGGTCAGGAAACAGAGGCCATGGGGATGAGGAAGAACACAGGTCAAGTGACCATGCGAGGGTCAAGTGCTGCTCCCAAGGCTTTGGGCAGGCTGGTCGGAGTCTCATGCTTGCTTGGGTTGGGGGAGGGCAGCAGGGCCCGTAAGGTCTTTCTATCAGCCACAGATTTCAACCCTGCACTTCACCAGCGGGAAATCATTCCGCTCATTCCTTGTGCTAGTTAACCGACCCTCTGTTGTTAGGTTTATTTCAAAAACAATATTCAGATCTGTAGTTTGGGAGTGTATCTTCTTGATGGGCGTACTTCAGAGGCTCGCGAAGCATCGCTGAAGTGTGGATTCCTCACTAGGGGTCCTCAAATGCTAACTGCTCCTACATGCATCACACTGTTTATACTGGATAATATTCAAGCAAGTGATCACAGGTTATAGGATAGCCACTATCCACAAGGGGAGGATTGGGTAGGGACAAAGGCTCTCAGGGGACAGACAACCTGCCCTGCTGCTCCATGAAGGGGTGGAGCCTGGCTCTCTGATACTCACTTGTAAAATGCCTTGATATGATCTGTTTGCAGGCTGGACCCAGCCCAGGCAGGGTGACCTGATGGAGACAGGGAGCAGTTAGTTACCTGGCGGGGGTGTCGGAGGGGGGTGCAGCAGTGTGCCTCTTCGCAGCTAGTTTTGTTTTGTTTTGTTTTTCTCTGCACCCTTTGTCCTTTGATTTTTGAATTCTGCTTTTTTCTTCTCAGTTCTCATTCTGTTTCCTTCTAACTTCTTGTTCATCTTTCTTCTGGATTGGGGGTTGGGGAGGGGAGGAGAGGGGACCAGTAGTTCTTCCAAATTCCTATGGCAGAGGCTGCCTTCTTCTTTGCCAGGTAAGAGAATTTAAGGGAGGCAGCCTGCCCTGGTGGGTTGAGAACAGAGTAGGGAGTTAGGCCAAGAGGAGTTCAAGTCCTGGCTCCCCAACTTTCTAGCAGCGCCTCTCTGAGCCTCTCCTTCCTCATCTGTAAAATAAGATCAATCCTACGTGCCTTGCAAGGTTGTCATGAGGGTCTGAGACGCTGTGTGTAAAGCATCTTGTATCTAGCAGGGCTTTCAACGTGACAGCTTCTCTTAACCTCCAGAAGCCTCCTGCAAGTTCTGATCAAGCACAAGTAACTATAGTGTTCAAATTGTTTTCACTCTTGAATAATTTAATCTACAAAGGATCACATCTCATTCTTTTTTAACTGTACACATATTTGAGTGCAGCAAATAAGGTTGAACATTTGTCCATATGTTCATTAACTGGCTGCATTTCCTTATTTGGACACGTCCTCTGGCAGTTTTTCTATAAAATGTTTATTGATCTGTGTGAGCACTTTAATGTAGTCAATATATTATGCCATTACTAGCTACATTTGTCACAGTATTTTTTGAAGTTCAAGGAGTACATTTTAATTTGGGTTACTTGTTTGACATGCAAAAGTTTAATAGATTTTTCAAAACTACTGATTTTTTTTCTTTTATGAGCAGCACCCAAATTTAAGCAAAGAGGGAAATCCTCCCTCTGTGAAGATTTAATGAGTATTCACTTTTGATTCCTTCTAGGTTTTTAAAAACTTACCTCATCAATAAATCTGGAATTAATTTTTGGAGGGCTGAGATAATTATCTAAATTGATTTTCCCCACAAGGAGCTCATCAATTGTTCCTTTGCCATTTACTGACTACCCTTCTCTTCTGCCCTAATCTGTGATGCCTCCTCCAGCATATATTAAATTCTTCCATCTAATAGGGTCTGTATCAAGGCTATCAATTCTGTGTCATTGATCTGTCTGCCTTGTCCTAGACCAGCACCACACTGACTGGAGAATGCTGATAAGCAGAGTTGGGGGGTGGAGGGTGTCAAGGAGGCTGGTAGGGAAGAGAGGGAAGGATTTTCAGGACAGGCCGTGTGGTAGGAACATAAATAGGACAAAGGGGAAGTTCAAGGCCTCGTAAAAGGATGAAAAGCAGTTATCTCATTTTGTCTGAAGACTGGGGCAATTAAGTAAGGGGTGGAGGAAAGAAGAATGGGAAGGTAGCTGGGGACGCTGAGTGTGATGGGCTGGAGCCCCAGGTAACAGGAACTTACCCCGTGCAGAGATAGAAGGGATGTACAGCTGTGGAGGCCGTGGCGTTGCTGTCCTCAAGGGCTAGAACAGTACAGAAACACTGACGATAAACGCCACCTGCAAGAAGGGACGACATTGCCACGAGAGCATCGCCAGCGAGGTGCTCCAGGGCCAGTAGAAATAAGTGCCTCCTCTTTCATCCTACCCAGAAGTGACTTCACCCCTGGAGTTCTGGAAATAACCCAAGTGTCTACCAAATGGTAAATGGATAAACTAATTGTGCTATATCCATACAATGGTGCTAGTCAGAAATAAATAGGAATGAACTATTGATAAACATCGCAAAGCACATGAATTTCAAAATAATTATGCTAACTTAAAAAAACAAAAAACTAACCAAAGAAGAGAACATATAATTCCATTTCTATACAATTCTAGAAAATGCAAACTAATCTATGGTGACAGAAAGCAGATCAGTAGTTGTCTGGATGGGAGGTGAGGTGGGGGTGGTTTGGGGCTAGGGAGGGCAGGGAAAGGAAGAAGGACTTGCAAAAAGGCCAGAAGAAACATTTGGGGGAGAGGGAAACGTCCCTTATCTTGATTGTGGTGACTGTTCCACTGTTACATACCTAAAACTTACCAAACTGTACACTTTAAATATCCTTGTATGTAGTTTACTGCATATCAATTATACTCAATAAAGTTGTGGAAAAAAAATGACCCTCATCTTACACCTGCTGATTTGCATGTAATAGCTCTGGGCTGGAGCACAAGCACTGGTGTGTTTCCTGAACTCCCAAGGTGAGCCTGATGCATTATGAAGTTGAGAACCCCTGGACCTAGTGATATCTGAGCTGCTTCCTGGTTCTCAGAATCTGTCTCTTTGCAACAGGAAGAGTCCTTGATGGATACCAGGAAAGTGTTTCCTTGTTCATGTGGAGTCTGGCCTTGGTAAGACCAGGAAGTGGCCCCTCCTTTGCTGTCGGTTGTTTCTACTGCTCTTCTCACACTGGGACTCAGCGCAGGGGATGGAGTCAGGGTTTGTTCCCATGGGGGGTCCCTGTCTGATCTCCCAGTGTTCTCATATGTGGTGCTTGCTGTGAGGTCATACCTCCCACCACAACCTGCTCTTGCCCATGCCATGATGAACTGTTAAGGGGGTCACCATGTCTCCCCTCATGTCCCTGCCTGTGATATACCTGCAGGCCATTTAGGGTACATGCCCCCTTGCTGAGATGGGTCAGCTCTGTCATCTAACCAGCACATCTTCACCAAAAGGAAGCATTTCCTGTTCAGCACCCTCTGGGGGCGTCTGGCTGAGCTTTCTGGTCCTTCACAAACCACAGCACACCGCACAGGTCTTCATGCCAACAGTGCCCGGAGCACTTATACAAGTGCTGGCTGCCTGCAGGGTCCAGTGAGAAGTGCCCCTGAGTCAACCTCACATTTTATGGGTACTTCTCCTGGGGCCTCCTAACCTCTGAAGCGACAGACCAGACTGACTGCCTCTGGATGGAACCAAATGCCAATCTCTAACCTCCAAGAACTTTGCTCTCCCGAGGAAGGCAGGCTCCCCCACCTCTCTCTAGAAGTCTTCATGCGGGAGGCAGGGCAGGTTGGCATGCAGGCCCAGCAGCAGTGCCCTCCTAGTAAACCCTGAGCTGAGCAGCCAGCGCCATTTCTTCTCACCAGGGAGATGTCCTCTCATACTCCCTGGTTCATTTACGTTCCTGGAGTCCCTTTTCCATTACATTTCCCAGCCCTCTCCCAGTTCAGATTCCTCCATCACAAAGACATCTCACATTCCAGGACCAATTGTGGAGGGTGGGAGAGGAGGGTAAAGAAGGGACATTTTCAGGAGGAGTAGGAGGCATGCAGTCACCAACAGGACCTTTGCCCCCAGTGTAGAGACTTTGGTTTTAGAAGTCTTAAAAGTTCAGCTTCTTGTGGATCTTTGCATTTTGTGGTATCCCAGCAGCCTTTGGTCACCAAAATGTTTCCAGGTGGATTTGGAATTTTTCTTTTTTAGCATCTTGGTATTTGGTCTGCATTAACAGAGTAAATGAATAGCCAAATTATATAAATATTATTCATCAGTAGAAGAAGGTGCAGGTGGAGAGTTGGAGAGAGAAAGAGAGGGAGGGAGGGAGGGAGGGA
>NW_017731405.1:4657219-4661263 GCF_001890085.2 Hipposideros armiger | reverse complement strand
TCTTAGCTGTAGAGGGCAGTGTCACTGGCCCTCATATGTGGGATCCGAACTGTGGCCCTCTGGCATCCCAAGCCAGTTCTTAACCATCGCGCCACGCGGCCGGCCCCCTAATAGAATTCTTGTTGAAGGAGGCCAGGATGATCAGATATCAGAGGGCCGTGGGTGGGATTCTCCATAAGCTGACTTACCAGGATTCTTGCTAACACTGGGCTATGGTAGTCAAGAAGAGGGCTCCAAGGATCCTGACTCAAGTTTGGTCAAGGGAAACATCTTTGTCAGTTGATAACGTGAAAATGTGCTCGGCCTAGGGCAACAATAGGCCGGACTAGTTCTCTTTTGCCTCCCCATTTTGCTAGTACCTTAGGTCAGACTGTGAGGGAGGAGAAAGCTCAGTGGGTTCAAGTAATTGAAGGTCCAGGTCCCTGGAGCTGGGCAATCATGAGTGAAGTTGTGTGGTCAGAGGGACTGGCAGATGCGAGATTCTGCCACACCGTGTAGATCACGTCGCTTGTATTTTATTCTAGGGACAATGGGAAAGAAGGCATTGAAATGTTTTCAAAAAGGAAGTGACATGTCCTAGTTTATGTTTCAGAAATAAGTCTTTGGAAGCTGTGTTTCCACACTGGTTGAAGTGGAGGGTTAAGGCTGGTGGTATAAGCCTCCAGTGAAAAGCTCTTTCCAGGCCACCAATACCTAAAGTTTTTCTTCATTCTTTAATAATTTCTAGGGGGAAACAAGGGGAGAAATTCTAGTAACACCAGCAACAAAAGAATGAAAGGCCTAGGAACATGCCTAACAAGAAAAGAGAAAGCCTCATGTAGACTATGAGACTTCGGTGACAAGCAAAAAACCACCTTATAAATTAAGAGAAAGCATTTCTAAGGAGGAAGATTCAATATCACAAAGATGTCAGTTCTCTCCAAATTGATCTCAAAAGTCAGTGCCATTCTAATAATACCCAACCATTTTTTTGGACCTTGGCAATCAAAGTTTATATTAGAAGGAAACATTATTTAAAATGGCAAGACATTTTAGAAAGAAGAATGCAGGTATGCCCTTCAAGATATCAAAGTATAACTCAAAATTATAATGGTTTAAACAGTATAATATTGACAGCACAGCAATTAGCCCACGAAAAGATGTGTAGACCAACAGAAAGGAATAAAGAGCCCCAAATAGAATTATACATCTTCATGAAAATTTAGATTCCCAGAAAATAAAAAGCTGAAGTTCATCACCACAAAACCAGTATTACAAGAAATGGCAAATGGACTGTTTTAACAATAATACACACACACACACACACACACACACACACACACACACACACACACGAGGTCAGATAATTAAGTTCACAAACTCATCCTAGAAAAAGTGCTACATACCTCATTGCTGAATATCACTATGGTCACCTTTGAAGTATTCCCCTTGGGAAGCTATGCACCAATGCCAGAGCCTATTCCACCCTTCAAAGCACCTTTGGAACTCTTTTTCGGGAATGGCCATCAGAGCTGTCATCGTATTACCCTTGATGTCCTGAATGTCATCAAAATGTCTTCCTTTCAATATTTCCTTTATCTTTGGGTAAAGAAAGGAGTCATTGGGGGCCACATCAGGCGAGTAGGGAGGATGTTCCAATATAGTTATTTGTTTACTAGCTAAAAACTCCCTCACAGACAGTGCCATGTGAGCTGGTACATTGTCAGGATGTAAGAGCCATGAATTGTTGGTGAAAAGTTCAGGTCGTTTAACTTTTTCATACAGCCTTTTCAGCACTTCCAAATAGTAAACTTGGTGAACTGTTTGTCCAGTTGATACAAATTCATAATGAATAATCCCTCTAATATCAAAAAAGGTTAGCAACTTCATTGCAACAAGTTCTCAAACTTAATTGTCAGACCTTGTATACAGAGGATGCGAAAAATGTATATACATTTTAAGAAAGGAAAAAAAACTATTAAAATTGTAATACTCAATATATACCGATAACAACAGATGAATACAAGTCACATTTGACTTCTGCAATTACAAGAGGAGCTCAAAGTGGTTACCATCAGCGTCCAGACACTTATGATTGTGGCAACTACTGCTTGAGCAACATTGACCAAAGTGTCCACTTGTATATATTATTTGGCACCCCTGCTATGTGTGTGTGTGTGTGTGTGTTTTATATGTGTGTGTGTGTAAGAAAAAATTGCAAAGAAAAAAATTCTCACTGACAAATGCAAACATAATAAAAGCAGTGGATCAACCAACACTAAAGTTAGTACAAAGGTCAAAAGGCAAAATTAGGAAGATCATGTGTAATTACAACAGTAAATTAATTAAGGGATACACAAACACACACTAGCACAAGTTAAAATAATGACAGAAACGTAAGTGTGAAGGGGGTGACTAAAAATGGTAGTGATTCTAGAATGTGTTTGAACTTATGAGTAAGTGACTGTCAACTTAAAACAGACTACTATAAGCATAGCTGTGTATATAAAGCACATAGCAACGATAAACCAAAAATCTCCAAGAGATATACAAGAACTAAAGAGAAAGAAATCCAAACACAACACTATAGAAAGTCATCAACATACAAAAAAAGAGAGCAAGACAATAAAAAAGGTATAGAGAACTACAAAAAACAATCAGAAAACAATAAATGGCAATAACCTATCAATAATCACTTTAAATGTAAATAGATTAAATGCTCCAATTAAAAGACGAATGGATGGGCTGGCTGAGTGGCGCAGTTGGTTAAGAGCTGGCTTGGGATGCCAGAGGGCCCCGGTTCGGATCCCACATATNGAGAGAGAGAGAGAGAGAGATGGATTCCCACCAGGTGGCACTGTTTAATAGATAAGGGAGTTCAGAGTTGTTTTTATGACTAATCTTAGCAAAGCAGAAAAATGCTTGCCAGTTACCAGAGCAGATTTAACTCCCAACCCTCCTGTCATTCTGGGAAAGCCCAGCTCAGCACTCCTACGCCAAATGGAGCTCAGTCTCAGTTTTCATGATGGCAGTGACAGAATCACAAATATTTCAGGATTATTTATGGAAACGTGAAAGCAGAAAAATGTAGTCAGAGCGAAGAGCCACATCTAATACCAGAAGCCCCCTCCCTGCCACAGGCTGTTTATGCTTCTTGGAGTTAGGCTGCTCTGCACACCAGCCTGCCCTGGCCCTAGACTGTCCATCTACCCATCTCGATGAATTGCATCACGGTCCATGAGGACGCTGAATTCACCGACTCGGCATTCATCCATTTCAACTTCCTTCTAGGGTGTCTCCCTGTGGTAACAGAGACTGGAAACTGCATTTCCCAGACTCCCTTGCTGCTGCGATTGCATGTTTTTCAGTTTATTCGATGTGGTTACTTGAGACTTGAATTCAGAAGTGAGTTACGTGGCGACAGAGACAAGGGATGAGGTATCCCTTTTGTTGGCGCGGGTTGGAGCTGAACTGGTGTGATTCTAGAGTTAAAAGCTGTTAGTAGCGGCTCCTCCATCCAGCATATGGCTTCCTGGTCATGAAAGAAGCAGGTGCTCAAGGAATATCAGCCGAGTCAAGTTCTTTGGCTCTTATAAGTTTCTACGAGCCACTCGATACCCTGTAGTTAATTCATTTCTGCTAAAACTAGCTGGAGTGGATTCTGTTCTCTATAACTAAGCCTTGAATGACTAATAAATTATCCACAAGCCTGAGCTAGAAATATGATAAATTTCCTAAATGCCCCTTTCCCCTCTCTGCCCATGGCTAATTGATCCACAAATATTGTCTAAATAAGTCATGTTAAAGAAAAAATTATCCTGACACTTGTTAAGATAATAAGGAAAATGTTACCCAGAACTATTGCAATAAATGTCAAGATTATCACAACAGGGGAAAGAGATTGGACTCAAGTTCCTCCGAATACAGCTGAGACAGCTAAGGATTTCTAGCCAAGAAGCAGAGTGGAAGTAGGGTGTCAATGGACGGAAAATTACTAACAGGAAACATCAAGAGTAAGGGAGACTCTAGCTACACCGACCTAATAGAATTCTTTTTTTTTTTTTT
>NW_017731405.1:4644350-4653739 GCF_001890085.2 Hipposideros armiger | reverse complement strand
TTAAAAAAAAAAGGGCTCGCGCAAGAGTGCGAGCTCTGAGCAACAGCGGTTCGAGTCCTGGCCCGAGCTGAGTTGCTGCTGAGATGCCAACAGGTGGCAGGACGGCTCAGCTAAAAAAAATAAATAAAATAAATAAAATAAAAAATGAATGGATAAAGAAGTGGTACATATATACAATGGAATATTACTCAGCCATTAAAAATAATGAAATCTTACCATTTGTGACAACGTGGATGGACCTAGAGGTTATTGTGCTAAGTGAAATTAGTATGACAGAGAAAGACAAATACCATATGATTTTATTTATATGTGGAATCTAAAAAACAAAAAAACAAAACAAAACAGAAACAAACTCATAGAGAACAAATTGATGGTTGCCAGATTTCGGTGGGTGGGTGGGTGGGGGGTGCATTGGAAGGCTGTGTAAAAAAGGGGAAGGGATTAAGAAATATAGATTGACAGTTACAAAATAGTCACGAGGATGTAAAGTTCAGCTTAGGGAATATAGTCAATAATATTGTAATAGCTATATATGGTGTCAGGTGGGTACAAGACTTATCAGGGGGATCACTTCATAAGTTATATAAATGTCTAACCACTATGCTGTCCACCTGAAGCTAACATAATAGTCAATGTCAACTGTAATTGAAAAATTAAAAATAATTTCTTTAAGAAAATGTAGAATAAAGTATAGGACGTGTTTTAAACCAGGGAAGAAAGAATGGCTTATTCAACATATGGCATTTTGATAACTGGCTATCCATTCGGGAGGAAAAAAAGTTACAGCTCTTCAACGAACTCGAAAAGAATCTGGAGGCATTGGTAGACATAAATAATTAAGATTTATTGAAGAGTCTTGGAGTTTCCCATCTGGGAACACAGCTAGGCTAAACCCCAGGAAGGTTCCATAGAAGAGTGAATAGAGACCAAGTCCAGGCACTCTCATGAAAACAGGTCTAAACATGAAGCCAAGGTGTGATTATAAAAGCCCTTAAGACCTCAGAAAGATCTACTGTGGAGCCTCAGAGTATTTGTTAATGAGACAGGCTATCTAAATATTTTAAGCATATGCCTGAGAGATCCTTTCAATCAACCAAAAAGGTTTCTAAGGATGTGATCCCTCAGCGAAGACTAAGGTAGAGAAGGGCACACCTTGAAGAGGTTGGTGGGTGTAGTTTTTGTCTAATGGCATGACCCTCAGTGAGATGCACAGAGAATCGACAGTTTCTGTTTGTTTGGTTTTTAGTAAATTTACTGAATTTTATCAGAAGAAACACTGAAAAGGGTAGCGATGGCACCAAATGAAAAAAGGTCTTTGCACCCCCAAAGCTCTACAAAAAGCAGGGGGAGAAATCTGCTCAGCTGTAAATACATACTTCTTTTCATGAAAAAGGAAAGAGGAATCAGAAGGCAGAGCCAAACGTCCAGAGAGTGGAGTCAAGAACTGTAAGGAGTTACTTCAGGCTCAGATACATAGAGCTGAGTCACTACCCAATTTTAAAGCTATTTTACCATCTTATTCTAACATTGCTTTATTAAATCGCCTTTAAACCAGACTTACCATTATAATAATTAACTAGTGAGTTGAATAAAATCTTTGACACATTTCATTCTATTTTGTAATCATGTTTTTTGAAAATTATACTGACAATATTAATCCCTCGTCAGAAATATATTCCCTCTTTGTATCATCTGCCTATTAACTCGGCCCACGGTGTCCTTTTGAAGTTTTAAGAGGTCCTTTACGCACCCCCCGGCCAATATATTCTTTCACTGAATAACTTCTGCATAATTTTCAACCTCCCACCTGTTCCAACCTCTGCGCTGGGGAGTTCTGATGGGAGCCTTCTCTAATTAAAGCTGAACCGTCGTTAAAGCAAAACCTAGATTTAGGAGCAAATAAAAGACATCACCAACTCAATTATCTGGTGTTTGGGGTGAGGAAAACGGGGTGCTCCGTGGCTTGAGTTCTGCAGTGTCACTGCGGCCACCGCGAGCAGAAGCGAGGACCCGACCGCAGGCGGGAGGGGTGCGGGTTCGGGCGGCTCGGGGACGGGGGCGACAGTCCCCGGGTCCGACCTGGCTGGGGGCGGAGTCCAGGCCGGGCGCGCCGTCAGCTGACTGCATGACACTCGCTCGCCGCGCTTCCTCCTCCCGGGCTGAGTCGGGAAGTCAGTGCCGCTCGGGCAGACCCGGGCAGACAGCAGCCGAGGGGCCATGGCGCAGCGCGGGCTGGGACTTGCGAGGCTGCCCGGGCTGCTGGCGGCGCTGGCGGCGCTGGCGCTGGTGGCGGAGCAGGGCCCCCGCGTGTCTGCCGAGCGGGGCCTGGCTCTGTGGCCCATGCCGCTCTCGGTGCAGATAGCCCCGCGTCTGCTGCGCCTCTCCCCCGATAACTTTTACTTCGGCCACGACCCCTCTTCCAAGGCCGGCCCCTCGTGCTCCCTCCTGACGGAAGCGTTTCGGCGGTGAGTGCGCTGGCCCGGCGGCCGAGCGGGCAGGGGGCCCGGGGACCCCGGGGCGGGCGACCCGGGGGACGCTGTGCAGGCGCGGGGGCGATGGGGGAGGGGCACCTGAGCGCCCCTGAGCGCCCTGCACAGCCGTCCAGCCACGCTTGCGTTCTTATCCCCATTTCACAGACGAGGAAACCGTCTCCGAGCCAGTTAGTGCCTTGACCAGTCACAGGTCCAGAAGAGTGCAGAGCCGACTCCAATCACGGAAGGACCCCCAAGCTCTTCCCCGTCCCCTCCTACCGCCTAAGGGACATCTTGGGCGCCCGGGAGTCCTGGTTTGCGTCCGGGATACTGAGGGGAAGGAGTAGGTTGCTCAGGATCTGTGGCCACGTTCGCCTCGGAGCGGAGAATGGAGTGGGTGGAGGGAGGGAGGGAGGGAAATGGCAGCTTATTTGCAGGGAGTTCTAGGAGGGAGAAAAGGGCTTGAAGCTCGCGGACCAGGGATCCCCCAGTTAGTTGTCACTCATAGGCTGGCTCACCACCACCACCCCCCCCTCAAAAATCTGGTAACAATTCAGATGGCAGAAAGCCCTCAGGTTGGAGCACTCCCTAAAACTCCCCCACCCTTCCAGAATCTGTTCCATATAAAATGTTCGATGTTTTCATCTAATTACTTCGATAGGGTCCGCACACCTCAGTTCTGCTTTTTATGCAACCAGTCATGTGCTTGCTCTCCCAACTTGTTTAGTTCTTTAGCCGCTCAGTCCCGCGGTGAACTGTGTAAAGGGGAGGCAGCCCACCGCCTGGCTTTGCAAGCCACACCACACAAAAGGCAGATTGCACACGGGGCGATGCTTTAACTGTCACATGCTGTCCCCTCACGGAGACCTGTGTGGAGGAGGGACTGTCCTGCAAGTGACTTGTGCCCTGAAGGATTGTAATTTGGTCCTGGCTGTATTGCCCCTTTCCTCCCCCAGTTTTGTCTGTTCCCAGTGGGCATTGAAGCTTAATTGTATCTGCAGGACACCAAACAGAGAATGAAAAAAATGCAAAAGTAGCTTAATAACACCTGCTGGCCCCAGATAGGCTTGGGGCTTAGGCTTAGGCTGATGAGACCCCACGGGAAATATTGATAGCAGAGATGGCTTCTTCTCTCCTTCAGTTTTGTATAACTAAATGGATACTGTTACCTTCATTTTCGATGCATACCCTAATGAGCTTTTGTAAACCTGCTAACAGGTCAGAATGGCCAGAGTCTGGGTGAGGAAGTAAAAACCAGGTGGTTGGCTGCCTGAGCAGAAAAAAATACCTGAAGGTCATCTAGAGGAAGATCACAGCTGGGAAATCTTTGAAAAACAAACACATTTACCTTATTTGCTTTGTAAAGCTGGATTTTCCTTCAGTGCCATTCCACTAGTAAAATAAGGACTTGGTAATATGCTGAAGCCATGAGTATGGCAAGCAAGCGTGGGTGACACGTTAACAATGGTAGATAACCAGGTCTTGAATCAGCTGTGAGATGGTTTAAAAACAAGGCTTGGTATTTTGAGTCAGTGCAGATAATTATCTGGAGTTTGCCTAATTAATTAATGCCTGTGTGTGTGAAGCAGCTATTAATTATACCCTGCATTGTTAGGAAGCAGGTTGTAAAACAGCCCTTGTGGCTAAGACGTGAGCGTTCTAGGAACTCAGGAGCGGCAGCGTTTCTTTCCGAGTAAAAACTCAGTGGGGTTGGAAAGGTTTAGAGTTTATGGGGACGTTCCAAAGCTGCGGGCAATCGGGAACACGCAGAGCCGAGGCCCCAGATTGTTCAGAACCCTGTGGCTCCTGTCTCAGAGCAGCCCAACTTCTCTCACAACTCTGCTTGGAAACAGTATGCATTTTGCAGGCAGAGAGTTGTTTGGTGTGTGACTGCCTCCTCAGCTTCTAGAACAAGGTCCATTATGTGCTAGTCACTAACTTTTTTTTTCTAACGAATAGCTTCCCTCCCTCAGTTCCTGAAAGGCTAAATTAACCTAGATACAGGCATACCTCACAGACATTGTGGGTCCAGTTCCAGACCAGGGCAATAAAGCGAGCCTCACGATAAAGTGAGTCGGAACCTTTATGCTGGTGGAGTCTTCCCTTCAATTTGTAAAAATTGCAATGTCTGTGAAGTCCAATAAAGAGCACCATAAAAAGAGGTAACCTGCACGTTGACGCCACTGCCTCAGAACCCTTTGAGTCTGCCATTAGAATGTTAACATCAAGATTTTCCTTATTTGGGACAAGCAACACCTAACTCAAATCTCAAAGCTGCTGGTAGTTTTAATTACCCTTAAAACACTTTTTTTAATGTGGTTAAATACACAAGTTACCATCTTAACCATTTTTAAGTATACAGTTCAGTGATCTCCATTTCCTTTTGAATCTGTTGAGGTTTCCCTATGAGCAGGGTCCTCAGTACCTTCCTCCATTCGTCTCTCCCTGGTTAACTTCCGTACACTTCCAGATTCATCAGAACTTCCCGACCTCTCCTTCTCTGGAAAAACGCAAGATATTCTTACACATAAGTAGCATACACAACCTTCTGGCTTATCAGAATCTATACAATGTTATTTAAACAATTGCTTTGAAGCCTAGCTTATCTTTTTCAGTATATTGAAGTGTTTATTTAATGTCCTCTTTCTCTATTTGGGTACCAGCAGAAGGTAAAATTTCAAGGCCCTAGTGAGAATTCTGTGGTCTGGTGACGTTTTTACAAGTATTAGCTAAGATACATTTGTTGGAAGGTAACAGGAAGCCTGACTCAGTCTGGCTTAAGCAATAAGAAAATCTATTCATCTCACACATTGGAAAGTCCAAAAGCTGGGAGGATTATAGGGCGAGTTGACTATGGCTCAATAGGACTATTAGGGAATCTGTATTCTTCCATCTCTGCTCTGCCATCTTTAATGTGGGTGCAACTGGTCCAAGTATCACATACAAAGTTTTCTTCTTGTGGCTCACTTAGGAAACTTCCTATACCCCCAAACCCCCACCTTCCACCCCATCACTGGTCAGAACTGGCTTGTACACTCAAGTCTGATTGGATTACCATTATTGGTTTGATTACTGGTTCTTATCAGGGACTTCATGAGTCACTCAGGAGTGGGAGGGTACCTTTTAAAATTCCCATGCCTGGATCCCACTCTCGGAGATTGATTCTGAAGGTCTGGACATCAGTATTTTCGAACAGCTCCCTAGGTGATTTTAAGGTGTAGTTTCTAGTTGGACTACTTTGGGGTAGCATGGGTTTGAGGGGTCAACTACAATGTCTACTATCACATATGTATTTAAAACTTGGCTACAATGGTTAAAAATTTGAATTTATTTCTCACACAGATATTATGACTACATTTTTGGTTTCTACAAGTGGCATCATGGCTCCGCTAAGTCTCATACTGAACCGGAATTAAAGCAACTTCTTGTCTCAGTCGTCCTTGACTCAGAGTGTGACACTTTCCCCAATATCTCTTCAGACGAGTCCTGTGAGTACCTATGTGATATGACTGTATCACATTCAAAGCCGCTTGTTACAGACTTACATGCCAAAAGCAGTCTCATGCCATGAACTATGGTGAATTCTTGAACAGTGAGTTTATAATTCCTATTTTTTAAATTACCATTAAAGCCTGATGATAAAATACATAGTCATTGTAGAAAATTTAAGTATAGTGAGTGAAGAGAAGGAACTAAATCATTCATAACTCCAGCACTCAGTTAACCACTATACTTCAGATTTTTTAAGAGCAATAAGTTTAAATATTTTATATAGGTATAAACATGTGATAAACAATGACACGAAAATGGGTTAATTCTGTGTTATTTTGCTTTTTTTACATAACAATACTTTATAAACATGTATTTCACTAAATATTTTTCTATTTAGTGAAATAGACATCATGTTTAATGGCTGAATGATGTTCTATCACTCTGTAGATGTGCCATAGCTAACTTGGCTAATTCCTTATTTTTGGACGTCTAGGTAGTAACTTTTACTTTGAAGACAAATCTTTGTTTATATGCATGATCTCTGTTTATAATCTAATTTGACACAAAGATAATGCAGAACTCTGAGGGCAGGGGAAACTATTTCATTTGATTAATAAGATAACCAACATTTAGCTACATCATCTTTTTTGTTGCCTGAAACATTCTCTAAGGCTTTTCCCAAATTGTTTTGGAAGGAATAAACAATTGGGCGGGCCTTTTCCATAGGGTGTACTGACTGGGAATAATGTGGAATTATACCAATAGATCCAAGAAGTGCAATGTGAAGAGATGGGTGATAGAAGATTATTGCAGAGAGAGCAGACTGATTAGCTGGGTGTAAAAATAAAATATTTATTGTGTATCTGGAGAAAAGAGTGATTCCTCTGTCCTTAGATTGCCCCACAGACAGTAAAGTACATCTCTTCATCCTCTTGGTATGTAGATTAGATTTCTTGATAACACATCTCTTTGAAAAATAACTTCCTTTCTCTTCAATCCTATAGCTGTTCTTCAGAGATACAGGATAATTTGGCAACATTAGTCATGTGATTCCATTTGTCAGTCAGCACTCGGACACTATATGAACCAGGTTTTGCAATCTGAATTGCGACAGACATGGCCATTAAATTATCAAGTAATATTTGCTGACTGTTGGCAATAAAACAACATATTACACATTCCAAAAAAGCTAGACTGGAGAGTTATAGCTTATCTTCCATTCAGCTTTGCAAACCCTCTTCCAAAAGGGAGCTTCTTGAGACAAGCTGATTATGAAATTTTCTAGTTGAAGGATAAACTAGTGTTAAGTTTCAAACGAGTTCATCATGAAGATAGAAGTTCACACACACATGACCAGTGTCACAGCATTATCTACTAATAAAAATTGCGTATCCTCAGGACCAGAAGTGGACTAGTTTCTACTGTAGAGAAATAATTACATATATCAAGGATGTTCACGCAGTTTGGTTGTAACAGTGAAGAACTGTAAGCAAAACTAAATGTTCCTTAACAGAAGAATGGGTAAATGTATCTTGTCAAACCACACTAAAGAATACTATGTATCAGTTACAAATAAAGAAGCAAAGTTATAAAGAACAGACATGGAGAGCTTACCAAGAAACACTGCTGAGCTGGACAAAGGAAGGCACATCATAATGTGCACAGAAGATAACCATGTATCAATACACATAAAGCAATACTATCTTTTCTCGTTACACATGTGTATGAAAATGCCTAGGAAAAGCCTGATAAATGTTTCCTCTAATGAAAGTAGAGGGAGTTGAGTGGGCATCTCAAAGGGGATTTTAGCTTTATCTATAATAGTATTTCATTATTTTTAAAGGAGAATATATTGATGTTATTTAAAACAAAAGTATGGTGCAAAACAACAGAAAGGATAACTGAAAAGTCAAAGGTGCCACTCCTGTTTCACATCAGGGAGGTAATCATTGTTAACACTAATTTGGTTTTGAAATAAAAATTGAAATTATGTAGCTTATGTGTTCATATATTTAGAAAGCAGTCTCCTTCTAACTGCTTTATATTTGGTTTTTGCATTGAATTGAATCCGAATCATGTTTAGTATCAGCGGGTCCTCAGTTTATTGGAAAATGGCATCAAGTATGTAAAACATGTTAATGTTTTTAGAGGAGTCTTTGTTCTATTTCTGGGAGAGCTCAAAACTAACATGCCAAAAAATGTTTTTTAAACAGTGACCAATGGAACTGTCAGCTCTAGGTAGCTAAGGTTTTGATACAGGTGGAGAGGAATCGTGACTAAATTATAGTCATAAGAATAATGCCGTTCGTAGCCTGGACTTTAGCTAACTCATCGCTTGGTCTCCTGATGGAAAAGGCTACCTTATCAGAAGACTGTCACCTGAGAAGGTCACATGATTATTGGCTATCAACAGAACTCTTTCCCTGCCTGCAGCCAACTATTGTGCGATGGTCTGGGCGGCGGTGGTGGAGGGTAATAATGAGGCCCGGATAAAACACTATATCCTTAACCTGCAATCCCTGAGCGTCTTTACTGTGGCCAAGTCTCCACCACTCACCCTTTAGCTTTCAGTCTCTCTGTACCATCGGGTGCTGTATCTGTGGTTGACTCCACCCCAAACTGTAACAGACTAAATTGACTATTGGGGCCACCTTAGGCAGAGTATGATTTCAAGGATTGAAAAATTTAGCCCCTCTTTGCCCAGAAGCAGCCAAAAGGAGCCTGTAGATGGGTGTGAATTTTTTATTGAGTGGACAAAGCTGAATTAAACTTACGTGAGTTAGGAAGTGAGTCTTAAGACAGGTTTAGGATGCTGTTGGGGAAAGGTGGGTGCAGAGCAAAGACTGAAGCACAGAAGAAAGGCAAGAGTGGAGATAACTCTGGCCTTACGCAAGTGCAAGATTTGAGTGATATCAGAGGCTTCACCAAGGAATTATAGGCACTGAGGAATGTTGCACTTTTTACTTAAAATCTCAGCTTAACTAGGACCCTACTTTGCTGAGGAACAGGTGGAGAGAATAACTCTCCTGGAGGGGAAAATGGGGAATCATGGAGATATCACCTAAGTTCCTGACTTGAACAACTCAACTGGCTAGAGGGTGGTGCTGACTGACAGATGAGGTGACAGGAGACGGGCAGGCGAGCTGTGTGGGGCAGGAAAGGGGGAAGAGCTCAGTTTGGGGCATGTGGAGTTAAGGAACCTACAGGACATCTCGTGAAGGTGTACAGGAGGCAGTTGGAGAAAGGCCTGGAGCTCAGGAGAAAAGAATGGGCCAGAAATACCAATTACATGTTGAGAAAATCTGTTGTGTGTCACTGAGGGATTAACAAACAGACTGCTTGTTTTTCAATACAGATACTTTACTTGTGAAAGGACCAGCGGCTCTCCTCAAGGCCAACAGAGTTTGGGGAGTATTACGAGGTAAG
>NW_017731405.1:4583386-4642545 GCF_001890085.2 Hipposideros armiger | reverse complement strand
TTTTGTTCTTCAGTCTAGTTGTGGAGGACGTTGCTTCACTGGCCCAAGCTGGCACCATCATTGCGCTCTTCCCGGGTGAGGCAGATCAGTCGCCGCTTCTGGACAGCTGCTCACTGCGGCTGCTGGCGGCTCATGCTGGCTGCTGGCTACACACGGTAGCCCATGGCAACCCACTGCCACAGGGGCTACAGCCTATGCTGTCGCCAGCGACTCATGGCAGCCCAGCTCCAGGTTAAGCTGTTGTTCAGCATCTTAGCTGTGGAGGGCAGTGTCACCAGCCCTCATATGTGGGATCCGAACCAGGGTCCCTCTGGCGTCCCAAGCCAGTTCTTAACCATCGCGCCACTCGGCCGGCCCTGAACTTGTTTTTTTCTTTCCTATTTGCTATCTAGTCTATTTTTTTTTTTGAGGTATAATTGACATAACATTATATTAGTTTCAGGTGTACAACATAATGATTTGGTATTTGTATGTATTGTGAAATGATCACCACAGTAAGTCTAGTTTAACATCCATCACCATAAATAGTTACAAAAAAATATTTTTTCCTTAGCAACTTTCAAATATGCAGTACAGTATTATTAACTATAGTAAATGGCAAGATTCTCTTTTTTGTGGCTGAATAATATTCCTCTGTGTGTGTGTGTGTGTGTGTGTGTGTGTGTGTGTGTGTGTGTGTCACATTTTCTTTAGCCATTCATTCATTGATGGACATGTTTGCATATCTTGGCTATTGTAAATAATGCTGCAATGAACATGGGGTGTGTGTGTGTGCATGTATCTTGAATTAGCGTTTTCATTTTTTTCAGATAAATACCCAGAAGTAGAATTGCTAGATCATAAGGTAGTTCTGTTCTTAATTTTTTCAGGAACATCCATACTGTTTTCCACAGAGGCTGCACCAATTTATATCTCCACCAACAGTGCACAAGGGCTCCCTTTTCTCCACATCCTCGCCAACACTTATTTCTTTTCTTTTTGATAACAGCCATTATGACAGGTGTGAGTTGATATCTCGTTGTGGTTTTGATTTGCATTTCCCTGGTGATTAATGATGTTGAGCGCCTTTTAATGTACCTGTTGGCCATCTCTATGTCTTTTTTAAGAAAAGTCTATTCAGATTCTCTGCCCATTTTTAAATCACTGTTTATTTTTTGCCATTGAGTTGTATGAGTGCTTTATATATTTTGCATAGTATTTGCAAATATTTTCTCCCATTCAGTAGATTGTCTTTTCATTTTGTTGATGGTTTTGTGTGGGAAGAAAGAAATTTCCTCTACCGTCCTAAGTTCTCTCAGCTGGTCTAATAATTAAAACATGAGATAAATTAACAAGAGAAAATAGCCAAATTTAATAACATATGTATGCATTGGAATCCCACATACATGAAAGAGTATGACACCCCACATACATGAGAGGTTCAAAGACAGGAAAAATTAGTTATGTGACATTTGGAGCTAGGGATGAGGTTAAGGGGTCTTGGCGCTTCAGAGGGAGGAAGGTCACTGCAGAATGATAAGAACCGATGTTCAGTAATTAATTAGTAGTTTGCCCTGCCATATAGATAGGTCAAAAAAGTTATTTCTGGTGAAAACTCTTGTTATGGGCAAGGCCCCTAATTTAAATTCTTTAAGGGGGAGGTAAAAGTTTCCATTGGGCCTGGAGGGTCTTGATTGTCTTCAGCTCAAAATAATTCACACGCCAAAGTGGCACACCTTGGGGAGGCCTGTTCTGACCCCCTATAGCGTCCTTTGCTGTGCAGAAGCTTTTTAGTAGATGTGGGCCATTTGTTTATTTTTGCTTTTGTTGGCTTTGCTTTTGGTTTCAAATCCAAAATGTCATTGCCAAGACCGCTGTTAAGGAGTTTACCACATGTGGTTTCTTCTAGGGGTTTTATGGTTGCAGGTCTTAGTTCAAGTCTTCAACCCATTTTGAGGTAACTCGGTGTATGGTGTTAGATAGTGGTCATGTCATTGTTTTGCATGTGGCTGTCCAGTTTCCCAACACTTATTGACGAGACTGTCCTTTCCTCATTGTATGTTCTTGGCTCCTTTATTGTAAATTATTGACCATATATGTTTGGGTTTATTTCTGAGCCCTCTATTCCATGCCACTAACCTACGCATCTGTTTTTATGCCAATACCATACTGTTTTTATGACTATAGCTTTGTAATATAATGTAAAGTCAGAAAGTGTGATGCCTGCAGCTTTGTTCTTCTTTCTCAAGATTGCTATTCAAGGTCTTTTGTGGTTTCATAAAAATTTTAGGATTGTTTGTTCTATTTCTATGAAAAATGCCATTGGAATTTTGGTAGAGATTGCATTGAATCTTTAGATGGCTTTGGGTAGTATGGACATTTTAACAAGATCAATCCTTACAATCCATGAGCATCAAATATCTTTCCATTTATTTGTGTTTTCTTCATCAGTACCTTATAGTTTTCAGTGTAGAGGTCTTTCATCTCCTTGGTTAAATTTATTCCTAGGTATTTTTATTATTTTTAAGACAACTGTAAATAGGAGTGTTTTCTTAATTTCCATGATAGTTCGTCATTAGTGTATAGAAATGAAACAGATTTTTGTATATTGACTTTGTATCCTCTGGTTTTACTCAATTTGTTTATTATTATTAGTTCTAACAGTTTTCTGGTGGAGTGTTTAGGGTTTTTTATCTATATCATGTCATCTCACTAGGACTTCCAATACTATGTTGAAAAAAGTGGCATGATTGGGAATTTCTGTCTTGTTTCTGACCTTAATGGAAAAGTTTCTAGCTTTTCATCATTCAGTATGATGTTTGGTGTGGACTCGTCATAAATGGCCATTATTATGTTGAGGTATGTTCTCTCCATACCCATTTTGTTCAGTTTTTATCATAAATGGATGTTGAATTTTGTCAAATGCTTTTTCTGCATCTACTGAGGTGATATGATTTTTATCCTTCATTTTGTTAATGTGATGTATCACACTGATTTGCGGATGTTGAACCATCCCTGCATCCCTGGCATAAGTCCCACTTAATCATGCTGTATGATCCTTTTAATGTGTTACTGAATTTGGTTTCCTAATATTTTGTTGAGGATTTTTGCACCTATGTTCATCAGGGATGTTGGCCTGTAATTTTCTTATGTCCTTGTCTGATTTTGGTAGCATGGTAAAATCAGTTTGGAAGTGTTTCCTCCTCTTCTATTTTGTGTGAGAGTTTGAGAATTATTAATATTAATTATTTTTAAATGTTTGGTAGAATTCACCAGTGAAGCTTTCTGGTCCTAGACTTTGGTTTGTTGGAAGGTTTTTGATTACTGATACTATCTCCTTACTAGTAATCAGTCTGTTCAGATTTTCCATTTCTTCATAACTCAGTCTAGGTAGGTTATATGTTTCTAAGAATTTATCCATTTCTTCTAAATTGTCAAATTTGCTGACATATAATTGTTCATAGAAGTCTCTTATGATTCTTTGTATTTCTGTGGTATCAATTTTAATGTCTCCTCTCTCATTTCTGACTTTGAACTATATTCTTAAGTTAAAATTTTCCCTGGCTATATAATTGTCAGCTAGACTGATGAATTTTGGTAAACTCAAGGCCAGTTAAAGGAACTGGCCTTTAATATAATGCATCAAGGGAACAATCCACTGGAGTAAAAAGTGTTCAGGAGATAGTCTTTGCAGCTCTGAGTAAAACACTGTAAGCTGTAAGTTGGGGCCTTTTACAGTTTCATGGTGGCTTTTTGAGTCATTTTGTCCTCTTTAAGTTTAGCTACTTTCTATAGTGCCTATTATATTTTATCATAAAAATTCTTACTCATAATGCTATCAAATTTATTAGGAACTGGTATTTTGTTTTATTAAATCACTATTATTTTTTGTGTTTATCATGAAACAAACCCAGGGTATGGGTACAATGAAGTAAAGCATTTTTATTATAGCAACAAGGATTTTTTTGGAAATTGAGCTTTGATTTTAGAAAATATGTTACAGGGTAAAGGTGTAACACTATATTTAATTTTATTTGCCTTACCTGGTTATGGTTCTATTTGGATAATACAACTTCTGTTATCTCAATTTATTATTTTATAACTTATGTAATAAATCATAAATTTTACTTTCCCTAGGTTTAGAGACTTTTAGCCAGTTAATTTACCAAGATCCTTATGGGGCTGTAAGTATGTTTTTCATATATTACTAACATTGTTGGATAGACATATTACTACAAGAAAAATGTAGACTTTTTAGCTATTTATTGCTTCCTGAAGGTTTCTTCTCCCCAAATATTTATCTTAGCTGGTAAGTGTAAATTTCACTTTTTTCTTCTAAATTAATCTTTTATCCAGTACTTACATAGATAGATGTAGTCTTCAGTGAGCTCAAGTCAAGAAAAACTTCTAAAAATAAATCAAAATTTATTTTGTCTTATAGTACACCATCAATGAATCCACCATCAGTGATTCTCCAAGGTTTCCTCACAGAGGAATTTTAATTGATACAGCCAGACACTATCTGCCAGTTAACAGTATTCTTAAAACTCTGGTAGGTAATTATTTTATTATGATCCATTGTCTATTCTGAAGCTATATCCTTTTATGTTATTTTACATTGGTTAGTTATGCTATTATGCAGGCTGGAATGGGGGATTTTTTCATGTACTAGCATAAGGACTGAGCTTTCTTCCCTCCCTCCTTAGGAAGTTTATTTCCTCAGCAGAGACACACAGGCTTCCCTAGGGAATCACCCTCTTGTTTTCAAGGCGGGTGCTCAACAAGGTTAGCCAGGATGAAGAGAGAAAGACACGGTTTTAATATTGCCATTGGCCCTATGTGTGTACGCCCATTTGTCAAATCACAGGTCTAGACTTTTGGTTAGGAATATGTGGTCAGGTACCTCTAGTTAGAGTCCTTTAATTTTGTGACCTCCACTTACTTTCTTTATAGTGGCATAGAAAGTCTGCAAGCTGCTTTATATCTAGGGAACTATTCCAAAGGAATACGGAACCTCGGGTAGTAAGAGCCGGGGGCGAGGTGGACACTATTTTCTCCTCTGGACTTTTTATTGGTTCACTCCCACCATCACTGCCAATTTGCAGTGGTGGGGAGAGTTTTCTCCCATTTTTTTTCTGCACCTTCACTTGATCATTTACGAATACACTGTTATAAAAAAATATAAATTTTTTACATTTACATTAATTCCCTGAATGTTTACATCTAAAACATTGTCACTTTTATGGAAAAAAATGTTAAGTGTAAACAATTCACACAATACAGATACTAATAAAATAAGTAGTAATCCCATAATTTCATTTACCAAAGATCAACATAAATTTTTACGTCCCATTTATCTCATTTTATACTTACAAAAATGAATATATTAACATATAATGTGACTTTTTCATTGCACTTTTGTTATCTTTCAAAATACTATTATGGACATCTTTCTTGAAAGAATATATAAGGTTTATATCATCTTTTTAAACAGTTGAATATTCCATTTTATATACCATGATATGTATTATATTTAGCCAGTCTCCTGCTGATGGACAGCTACGTTAATTTATTATTATCAAAAACAGTACTACAGAGTCAGCATTCTTATATTTGTATACTTGTCAGGATTATTTCCTGAGGATAACTCTTAGAAGTGAATCTCGGGGCTTAAAGATGCATACATTCTATCTTCTGGCACATTTTCACTTTCAGTACATACTGTTAGGCTGCCTCTGGGAAAGTCACTGCAGTGTGCTTGGCTAACAGTGGGCACACCTTGCCACATTCTCTGCTAATCTGGTGATAAAGTATAAATCCTTATTTTAATTTGTACTTCTCTGATATTTGGTGAATATAAAAGCCTCTTTTACTTATTAGCTATTTGTATTTTTTGTATTGCAAACTGCAAGTTTATTTTCGATGCCCATTTTGTCTTCTAGAACATTAAATCCTTCCTTGTTGATTTAAGAGCTCTTTAATGTTACATTTGTTTGTAGCTGTGTCAGTGATACTTTTATATTTGTTTGTATCTATTATATATTTATCCATCATATATTGTGAAGTTTTCTAAATTTGTTTTTTAAACTATGTTTATGTGTAGCATCTGTTACTGGTAGAACTTTTTATTTATGACTATTATCTTTCGATCTTGTCTTTTATTGTTTTTGACCTTGGGAGGTATGCTAAGAAAGGCCTCCAAAACAGGGGTATCAATATAAAAATAACTTCTCAAATTTTCTTTTAATATACTTTTTCCTAATAAATTCTTGATTTGGTTAGAATTTACTTTAGTGTATCATAGGTGATTATTATCCCCCCCCCCCGAATGGTTAGCCTGTAGTCACAACATCATTTTTGAGCAATCTATAATTTCCCTACTGCTTTCAGTATTGTGAAGAGCAAATAGTAAATTCCATAAATACACAAGTCAGTTTCTGATCTCTCAACCTGTCCTATTTACCAGTTTATCTTCTTGGGCCAGTATAGATGGTTTTAATTTGTATATCTTTAGAAGGTTTTTTTTCCTTTTTATTTTGAAGTAATTTCAAACTTACTGAAAAGTTGTTAGAAGAGTGCAAAGGACTTCCATGTACTGTTTACCCAGACATCTCAATGTGAAAATTGTATTATATTTGCATTATTCTTTCTCTCTATTTACACATATTTTTCGTAAACCATATGCAAGTTGCACATAAGATGCCCAACACTGATTAACATTTGTTTGGATTTCCAAAAAAAAACAAACAAAAAAACCCCCACTTATCTCAATAACTATAGTACAACCATCAAAAATCAGGAAATTGACATAATACTACCATCTAAAATCCACAGACCCCATTCAAATTTCATTGGTTGTTCCAATGATGTCCTTTATAGGGTTGGCATCGAACACAGGATCAGGAGTTGCATTTATTTGTCATGTCTCTGCAGTCATCTTCAATTTGGAACTATTTATCTTTCCTTGTTGTTCCAGACCATGGTATTTTTGAGGAGTACAGGCCAGTTACTTTATAGAATATACTTCAGCTGGTATATTTTTCACATGATTAGATTCAGGCTGTGCATTTTTAGCAGACCTAAAGCAGCTGTGATGCTGTTCTCCGTGCATATCAAGTGGCACGATGCCTTATTTATTCTATCATTGGCAATGTTAACTCTTATACTTGGCTAAGATGTCGTCTGCCAGGTTTCTCTACTATAAAGTTAATTAAAAACATTTTGTACTTATTAATAAGTAATTAAGTATCCTGTGAGGCAATATTTTGAGAGTATGTAAAATTCCTTTTCTTCATCAGCATTTACCCACTAGTTTTAGCATCCACAGATTCTTTTTGCCCTCATCAGTTATTACTAAAATGGCTGCCAGGTGGTGATTTTCTAAATTCCATCATTCCTTGTAAATTTATTTATTAGTTGGCATTTTACTGAAAGATGGAGCTTCTCTTTAAGTATTCATTATTTTTATCAGTTTGTACTCAGGGATTACTATTTTTTGAGGGGTTTATAATCCATTACTATCCCTGTATACATGTCCCAGTGTTGGCCAGTGGGAACCCTTCTAGCTGGATCTCATATCCATTTGGCATGTCTCCTTCCATCTTTGAGTACTTTCTTACTTTTTAGCATATGGTATTCCAGGCTTTTCTTTTCTTTTTCCCAGTCCTGGAATCAGACTTTTCTCCAAGGAACACTTAGTAGTGAACGATATTTTGAAACCAGAATCTGGGATGTAGGTATACTGATTGCTTCTAGGCCCTCTAAGCAGACAGATGTATAAAAATTGTGTGTGTGTGTGTACATACATTTATGTGACTTCCACATACATCTTTACCTATTTCTGCATCTATCTATATCAGAGGTTGGCAAACTATAGCCCAAGGACCAAATTCAGAGTGTGTGTGTGTGTGTGTGTGTGTGTACATACATTTACGTGACTTCCACATATATCTTTACCTATTTCTGCATCTATCTATATCAGAGGTTGGCAAACTACAGCCCAAGGACCAAATTCAGTTTGTCACCTACTTTTTTTTGCAAATGAAGCTTTACTGGAGTATAGCCACATCTGTTTGTTACATACTGACTCGCTCTACAACTGCAGGATTAGTTGAAATAGAAACCTTATGGTTCACAAAACCAAAAAATTTACTCTCTGGCCCTTTATGTAAAAAGTTTGCTATCCCCTGGTCTTTATTAAAAACCATGAAGAACTCCTTTCTCTGACAATGCAAATCTTGCCATTATCCTCAATATATGTACTTCTTTGCACAATTCCTTTGTATGTAAGCTATTTCCCAAATGCATCAGCAAATCCCTTCAGCGCTGACAAAAGGAGAAGGGAGGCTTTTAGTTCTGATTATCTGATAGGGTAAATCTACCCCCTTATTATTTTTTTACCTTTTGAAAATGGTCTGCTTATATTTTATGTACCGTATTTGCCGGCGTATAAGACGACTGGGCGTATAAGACGACCCCCTAACATTTCCACTCAAAATACAGAGTTTGTTATATACTCGCCGTATACTACCCCCTCTTCCGCACACCTTCCACACACCAAATAAAAGGTAAAACAATATCAGATTTGATTTCAACATTTATATTTATATTCAAATGCTTATGACATGCAGGAAAACTGTCACAAGGCTGTATGTAATCAAACATATACATAAATCGCGATTCGCGATTTTGCGCTATCATACTGGGTGTATGGTCGGCTGTGTGCGATTTTGCGAGTGTGGTAAAATCGCATAACAGCAAAATCGCATAACAGCCGAGCATACACCCAGCAGCGCTGCTGATGCCTGAACGGTATGTGGAATGAAGTGGGTGGGCATCGGGAGGCCACTATGGCACGGGGCAAGCACTATGGGCAGTCTATCTGAAGTGTACCTGGCGTATAAGACGACCCCCCACTTGGAGGCATATTTTTCAGGGCCAAAAAATCGTCTTATACGCCGGCAAATACGGTAAGTATTATATTGTTAATTCGTCCAGAGTATACATAAAGTCAACAATGTTGAGAATTTTGAATGGAATTGTATGGCATTTGTACCATATTTCTTTCATTTCTAAGGAAGGGTTAGCACTCAAATCTCAGACTTGTGGGAATTATAAGCCCTGGTACTAAAATGAGTGCCCCATTTTTCCTCTGCTCCAGTTCCAAATACAGTCGTAGCAGCCAAGAACTATTTTCCACTCTTGGCCACCCCTAAATACTTGCTGGGAATTCATAAGCTTGCTCCCTTTCCACAGCGCAAAGTTATAGCTCACTGTTTAGAATAAATACAAATTCCGCATAGGCTTTTTGAAAAGTGATATGCCATGTAAAGTGTATAAGAATTCCTACTTCCACATTGTTTGTTGAAAAAGAAACTTTACAAGGAAGCAGACACATTGGTAACAATCCTGAATGTAGAGATGTAAATTGGATTGTGTATTTTATCTGTGGTATATAATCTGTTAACATGTTTGCTTGTAGGATGCCATGGCTTTTAATAAGTTTAATGTTCTCCACTGGCACATTGTTGATGACCAGTCTTTCCCTTATCAGAGCATCACTTTTCCGGAGTTAAGCAATAAAGTGAGTAATTCATGTTATTGTAGTCTATCTACAACAATTTTTGGTAGTTTCATTAGAAGTCGGTAGCTTAAATGTTTCTTATGGATAGAATTAAAGTGTAAAAGTTAGATGTTTGTGGTTTTAAGTGTTTTTTAATAGGCTGTGGCATAGCATTTTAGATCCATAAAACTGTTCTGTTTTTATAATTATGTTATTATAAATGTAAACAATTTCTAGGGGCTATTTAAATAAAAATTTTAAAACTTAATACATGTAAGAGACTTAAAGCATTCATGATTCATATAAGTTTAAGTGATTATATTTATGGGGTAGTCCGACTGTATATTTGTTTTAAATAATTATTTTGAGTTGTATAAATGACTTGCTTTTTCTCTCTGAAAAATTACATAAAGTAGGGAATTTGAGAAATGAGAGTTCCTTAGAAAAAAAGCAGTAGTCTCTGAGTGTTCCAGCTGATTATATTATAGAGCAGTGGGCCTGGGAGTAAGCCTCAGTATCATCTACTTTAGTCCACCTGAAATGCAGACACTGACTGACACCCGGAGAAGCTGGATGCCTTGTCTAAAGTTGCAGTTAGGAAGGGGCAGAGCCAGGACTCACGGTTTCCTCTTCTGGCCACAATTCCAAAGCTTTCCCCAATGTTATGATATAGTATAGGCTGAAATGCGAGCAGTACTCCTGTTTTTGTTTGCTTTACTTTTTATTATGGAAAATTTTAAACATAAACAGAAGGAGAATAATTTAATGAATCCCCATGTCCTCATCACCCAGCCTCAATAGTCAATACATGGCGAATCTTCTATCACCTATTTATGGTTACGTGAGGTTGAAACAGCATGACGGTAGAAGATCTGAAACAAAAGAGGCTGGTCGTTCTATCAGGAAATCGGGAATTAACCCAAAGTGTGCTGAGACCTTATTGATAAGATACAGTAAACACATAAATTAAACAAGTCATCCAACATCAAATGGACTATTGAATACACTGTGATACTGGAAAAATCAGCTATGAGATATCAAAGTGCGGAGAGAACTGTTAACAGTTTTCAGGACCAAATCCATTTTGTACATTTTAATTTTAATCAATGTGGCATTTACAGGGAAGCTATTCTTTGTCTCATGTTTATACACCGAATGCTATCCGTACGGTGCTTGAATATGCCCGATTACGAGGGATTCGAGTCATACCAGAATTTGATACCCCTGGACATACACAGTCTTGGGGAAAAGGTGAGTGTTTTATGAGTTTCAAAAAGTGAACATCTGAGATCCTACATCTCTTATTTTATAATTTGGTGTTTGCTCATTTTGTTCTTAATTTTGATTGACATAAGATGTAGCACTATTGACAGATATAATTCACTAATAACTATTATGTGTTTATTGTGAGCAAGTCATTGTGTTTAGGCGCTGCCTGAAGTATAAAAACAAGAGATAAAAGGAAAGAAAAAAATGACTAAGACAAGTAGAACATAAATGAATTCCAGAAATGGTTTCATGGATGAGGTAACGCTTAAAATGCTTCTGAGAGATGAAAGAATATATTCCTGTTTCTGGAATAGCATGAGGAGAAGGCACTTATTTGGAGCACAGTGCAGCAGAGTAGGAGGTACTATAATAGGGTGGGTATAATGGATGTAAAGCACATAGCACAGCACCTAGCATTTATAATTGTTCAATAAATATGAGGGTAGACATGGAGACTAGTGAGAAGTAAGTCTGGAGAAGTACAATGTAGAGGACGTTGCGGGAGGAGTGTGGGCTTCATCGGGACACACCGAAACCAGTGAAAGTTCCAGAGCAGAAGAGTGACGTGACAGACACACTTCAGGAAGACCTATAGGAAAGTGACAGGTGGGGAAGGGAAAGAGACTGAAGTCTTAGACCAGAACGGTGATAGCAGAAATGGAAAATAATGTACAGAACTGAGGGAATTATTTTGGAAATATAATCCATAGAACTTGGCAACTTGATTGACTTTGGGAGGAGAGAAAAGAGTTACAGATTAGGAGGATGGTGGCACCCTTACCACAATACAGAAATCAGCAGAAGCTACAGAAGGAGCTTAGAATTTAGTTTTTGTTAGATTGCATTTGAAGTACAGCTAGGATATCTAGTTGTGTTCAGTGGGGAATCTGAAACATGGATTGAAGCTTAAGAAAAAGGGTTGGGGCAAGCTGAAGATTTGGGAATTGTTAATATTCAAGGTGATATTTGAAGTGGATAAAATGTCAGGCTGACAGAAAGGGAAGCAAAGAGGTACAGGGATAGGATTCAGGAAAAAATTCTTTCTCATCTTATTTGGAAGAAATTACCATGGTAACTCTTAGTAAACATGCTTTATCTTTTTCTGTGTAAAATCTCTTACAGCTTCAACAAAATATAATACAACCACATGCAAAGCCAAGTCTGTGTGATGCTGATTCTTTTCTAAAGAAGTATTTTAATGCTTTCTTCCAGGTCAGAAAGACCTCCTGACTCCATGTTACAATAAACATCAGTCTGGGACTTTTGGACCTATAAACCCTATTCGGAATACAACTTACAGCTTCCTGTCCACATTTTTCAGAGAAATTAGTGTGGTCTTTCCAGATCAGTTCATTCATTTAGGAGGAGATGAAGTGGAATTTTATTGTTGGTATGAGTTCTTTAAAACCCTTATTTTTCTTAACCATTGCATTTGAAGTAGGTTTAGAGGTCTCCAAATGAAAAGGGAAGATTTGGGGTGATACCTCTGCACAGTTCTAACTTGGCAACACAAATCCTGAGATGGTAGAGTTTTGTAGAATGTATATTTGGGTGGCATGAGAAAGAAAAAGCTTTTAGGAAGGAGAATCAAGATGCAGAAGAAAATGGAGATTGAAAAAAAAAAAAGAAAAGGCTATAGTGAACAAGAATAGCTGTAGTGAAAGAGGGCAATGAGTAAGTGGGGGGAGATTTTTCAAATAAAAACCCTCTTTGCAAATAGCCTTAGATGAAGGAGAGAAACAAGGAGGTAGGGAAATCCATTTTTACAAGAAATCCGCTTCTGGAAAAAATTATTTGCAATGGAAAGCTAAGACAACTCATAATTAAGTTTTTAGGCTTATTTTTACTCTACAAACTTGAATAGTTTTAAATTGGCACAAATGATGTTAGGGATGTATGCTGCTTTAAATAGACTGGGCATTATTGAAATTTTAATCACTTTGTTTTTTAAAGGGAGTCCAATCCAGATATCCAGTATTTCATGAAGCAGAAAGGCTTCGGCAGTGATTTTAAAAAACTAGAATCTTTCTATATTCAAAAGTAAGTTACTTGAAAGCCTACTTGTGTTTTTATTTCATCAATGCCTTTTGTAAATGTTCTAGCTATTATTTAGTACTATTTTATTCATTTTTCTCTCCACCCTTTGACAAAGTGTGGATGTTGTATACTTTGTTGTACAAAGTGTAGATGAAAAAACATAAAGAAGGAAGCAATATCCACTGCTTTCTTCAAATCAGTAACATGGTAACTAAGTCTTTTGCAATAACTGTTGAAATACAGGATTGCAGTCATGTTCTAAGAACTCAGCTCAGAGCCCTGGCTACCCTGTGAAGTCTTCATCACCATCCAGCCCCTGTAATTCATTCCCTTTTGTCAACTCCAGAAGCACTTCTCTGACTTTATACCTGTGCTGTCCAGTATGGTGGGCATAGTCACATGTGGCTGTTTGTATTTAAATTAAAATTGGAGAAAATTAAAAATTCAGTTCCTCAGTCACACGAGCCACGTTTGAAGTTCACCAGCCAGATGAGGTTGGTGGCTCCCATACTGGAAAGTGCATATCCATGCCACCTCCATCAGTGCAGAGAGTTCCATGGACAGCGCTGCTCTCTACTAGAGATCAGCAAGCTTTTTCTGTCAAGGGCCAGACAGTAAATATTCTAGGCTTTGTGGGCCACATCTGGTTCTGTATTTTTATTTTTTAATAACGCTTTACAGATACAAAAACCCATTCTCGGCTTATGAGCCATCCAAAAACAGGCTGTAGTTTGCCACCTCCTGCGATGAGCAAGCCCAGACTCTAGCCTTTCCTATTTGGCTTTTTGTGTGATACATTCTAACTTTTTTATCCTGCAGAGCACCTGGCATTGTCTAAATATCAGGAAATATTTGTGGATGGACTGTCAGCAACTGCTGAATGTTATTTAGGTGACATTACAGGCTAGATTACAGTTTCTTTTATTCCAAGATACTCATGAAATTAGCAGATTGCCATGTGGACACGCCCCTATGCGTTGCCATGTCTTCCTAGCTGTGGAGCATGCTTAGCTTATTCATTCAGCAAATAACTATTAAACCCCTTTCTGAGCCATGTCCTAGAAAGAGGGAACCACATGGGTCACCACTCAACTTTAGCTGGTTCTGTTATAAAGCTCTGTTTTTCGTTGCAAAAATGCGTCATGACTTTTCCGACAACCCAATATATTCAAAGGCACCTCTCAATGTTGCAGTCCTTGGTAGAAAATGTGCACACTTTAAACATGGTTAAGTCTGTGATCTGAAATAACTTGTAATTTTTTTCAATCGTAGGCTTTTGGATATTATTTCAACCATCAAGAAGGGATCCATAGTCTGGCAGGAGGTCTTTGATGACAAAGTGAAGGTGAGGAGTATGAAGACTGCATTTGATTCTGGTAACACGAGGGGCTTAATACTCTAACATCGGTTATGGAAGAAACCCTAATGAAGCATTCCCCGACACTGAGGAAATTAGCTTCCCTTTCCATTTAAACTTTTGCTAGGCAATAGCTGTAGACTGAAACCAGTGTCAGTGGTATTTGTTTCTTTTAGTGCTTCTTTCTCCTCCCTCCTCTCTACCCTCTTCTCCTGCCATCTCATTATTAATCACACATTGAGGTACTTTAAAGTAAGTTCCCTTTTTCAGGTAATTGCAGAACAAGTAAGAACAAATGAGTTTTGATCACTATTAAGGTAGCGTTGTTTTAAAAAAAACTGTCAACGTACACGTTTTATTTAAAATGGCACCTCTCTAACATAGCCAGAATTCTTTATTTTCCTTTGGGGCAAGTGAGAATTTGCAAGTCCAGCTACTAGTATTACTTTTCCAAAAGGGTTGGTGACATTCTATCCTCACAGTTTCAAAGTAAGTGAAACAGTCGTGTGGTAGAAGTGGGACTAAAACCTGGTTCATTACACCTGTATGGCTTCATAAACAGGCAAAAGTGAAATATCCAACCTTAAGGTGGATGAAATGTCTCATTTTAAGTCCCTATAAGGAAGCATTTGGCACTAACTCTGAGGGGGAAGGGGAAAGACATGTTTTTCAAAGATCTTAGAGTTCTTTTTCTAGTTATAAGTCTTGGACTTTTAATTTTATCTATGGTATTTGCTAGAGCTAATATTATTTATTTCAATTTTTAACTTGAATAGCTTCAGCCAGGCACTGTAGTTCAAGTATGGAAGCGGGAATCGTATGCTCAGGAACAAAATGTAATCACAGCAGCCGGTTTCCCTGTGATCCTTTCTGCTCCTTGGTACTTAGATTGGATCAGTTATGGACAAGATTGGATAAATTACTATAAAGTGGAACCTCTTGATTTTGGTGGTAAGTGAAGCGACCATCATTACCTTGGTTTTCTTCTCTACCCTCCCACCAGAAATCCTTACCGAGATAGTATCTACTAACTATCCTCCCTTTTATGTTTGATCCTTGATTTTGTGTTGACTTAAAGGCCTCAGTATCATTTTAAAGTCTGTGAAAGAAACCAATCCTTACCTAAATAAAAGAACTTCGAAAGTAGATTCCCTTAGATTTTATCTCCATTTTCGCAGATGAGTCCTGTTACTCTCTCCATTTTAGTGATGTCTGCCTGCATTAACCTTGCATCTCCTCTTCCGAAGTGCCCCTCCAATGTAAGACACCTAAGCAAGGCTATCTATAATGTAGGTCAGTGGATTTCAGGCTGGTGGTCTTAGGGCTCTGAGGAGCATGCGTCCTTAGGGGAAGCAGGAAATGAGGAGGAGTGTGAGTGGTGGGGCGCCAGGCTCTCAGACCCCCTTTGTTAAGAACAGGTCGACTCTGTCCAATTTTGTACACCAGACTTTAATATAAAAACTTCTTTTGAGAAAAAAAGATTGGCTGTTTAAAAGAAGTTTCAAAACTGAATTGAAATAACTTTCTCCAGAAAGCATTTTCTGAGAGTCAAGTCATAATTACTATGATATCAAGAGATAGATATTAAAGGTAGGAGTGGTGGTCACTAGTATTCCAACTTGTATTCCCTGGCACACTATTCATTGGTAACCAGGGGAAAAAATCTGGTGTCCAAATCAGTTTGCATAAAACCAGTATAAAATGGTATGTTTAATACTGGCTGAGCCACAGGCTCGGGTGGGAATAAAGTTTGCCGCTTTTTTTTTGTGCCACTACCAGGAACATTTCCCAAGGTCCTGCTGATGACAGGAGAGAAATGGTGCCCTACGATAAAGATAGGAGAAATGAGTATTGCCTCTGTATACAGGCCTACTTAACTTCCATCAATTCAATGATTTTCATGTAGGTTCTCAGGAACAGAAGAAACTTGTCATTGGTGGAGAAGCCTGTCTGTGGGGAGAATATGTGGACGCAACTAACCTCACTCCGAGACTATGGTATGGAATTAAGTGATAACAATGAATTAAGGCGCCTTGGTTTTCCTTCTCCATCCAAGTAGGAAAGCATGCGGAATGTCCCCAAGCATATGATTTAGAAACTTATTTAAGAAAACATGAATTTAAACTGCTTTGAGGGACATGTGGTTTAAATTTTAGGCCTCGAGCAAGTGCTGTTGGTGAGAGACTCTGGAGTCAGAAAGAGATAAAAAATATAGATGATGCCTACAAAAGACTAACAATTCACCGCTGCAGAATGGTCCGGTAAGACAAATATTTCTCAAGTTGGGATACTATTAAGTCCAGGACAATTTTTAACCTTATTTAGTGTTAGCTAGCTTCTTGGGTTTTTTGTTTTTGTTGTGGTTTTTTTTTGCCATAAACAGAAATTTATGTCAGCTAAGAAGTAGTGATTTAATTAGGAGAAATTGGGAACTATTTCTTTGTAGGTAAACAAATATCCGTAAGGAGAAGATTTAGACTTACAACTGTTCTATAGATGTTAAATTTTGGTGTAATTTGAACCTCTTTACCTGGAATCACTTTAACAATCTTTTTTCAAAAATTATGGTTTAGTGAATGAGTTAAGCTACTAAGTTCTTTTAAGATGGAGATGTTATATTAATCTAAAACATCTTTTTTTTCATACCTTAACTGCTCTACAGACGCGGAATAGCGGCACAACCTCTTTTTACTGGATATTGTGACCATGAGGACAAAATGTAAAAATGAGCCAAAACTAGGAGGGGAAAGAAGCCCATAGCAATCTACTACAATCAGCTTGGTTTTGAAATCATGTAAATTTGGTACATTGTTTTGAATAAAATATATCTTTGTATTGATTGAACATCTATCTTATGTGTTACATATATAAAAGACTGGCATCTTCTAAAAGAAGCTTAAAAAAACAACAAACCTGGCAATATCACTCAATGTATTCCAAAGGGCCGAGTCTTTACTAATTGACAAAAATAACCTATACACAGGTATAGTTCAGGTACATTACCTTTCAACAGCAAAGCACATTTCTCATTATAGAAAGTAGAATGGGCAGTTCTACTTTCATTATCAGTTTAAAGTTCCATCTTTTATCTAGTTCTTTGTATTAAAACAGTAATTTATTTTTAGATTTTTATTAAAAATATAGCTAACATGCAACATAATATCAGTTTCAGGTGCACGCCATAGTTATTCAACGTTTAAATACCTAAAGAAGTGATCACCATGGTTAAGTCCAGCAACCAGCAACCGTCTGAGACTGTATCACACTATCACAATATCTGACTGTATTTCTCATGCTATACATTACATCCCCATGACTTATTTGTTTTGTACCTGGAAATCTGGATCTTTATTGCCAGGGGGATCACTTCTTTTTTTCCAAAACTTTACTGGGGAACACTGTGTTTTTTCCAGGTCTCGTCAGCTCCAAGTCAAGTCATTGTTTTCAATCTAGCTGTGGAGGGCACAGCTCACTGGCCCATGTGGGAATCGAACTGGCAACCTTGGTGTTAAGAGCCTGTGCTCTAACCACCTGAGCTAACCAGCTGCCCTGGGATCACTTCTTAAACTATACAAATGTCTAACCACTATACTATACACTGATATTAATATAAAATATTGAACGTCAACTTTAGTTGAAAATTTAAAAAAGGAAGAAAAAGGTGAAGGGCAATAAAAGGTCCAAATTTCCAGGTAAGAAACAATAATTTATTTGTCCAATAAATAAAGCAATAAAAGTTGTTCTTACTGAAAACAAAGTAGGCAGGTGCTCCTGAATTTCTCTCCAAGGACCTAAAGCACTTAGGTCAAGCCACTTCGGCTGAGCAGTGTACTTTGGTCGTGAGGACTCATGGCTTGATAATTAGATAGTTCTAAGGCGAAAGTAGCTGAGCCTGATGTTAGCGTTCGAAGCACAGTTGAATAACCCTAATCAAAATAATTTCAGTCAGTTATAAAATTTAAGCCTCCAGTTTCTCTTCCTCTTATCTTTTGACCATTACCAGGAAAGGTGATTATGTAACTTAACCATATCACTTCTCCAAACATATCATTTAATGATTTTTCTTAGGAAAAAATCAGGTACTGAAATATTGTGGAGGACAGAAAACAGTAGTGTGGGTATGCTTCAGATATATTCCCTGGCCCCAGCATTTGGCAAGGTAACTCCACTGGCACTCGGGTGCTGGCACTCAGGTGCTGGGTGTGGAGCAGAAGAGGCTGGTCGGGAGAATGACACTAACCTGAAAACTGGCAATCACAGAAGTAGGATAAGTGCTTAGAAGGGAAAAATGTTAGGCTTGTGCCACATTTTGGTACAGCACACCTCAACCTTTACGGAGGACTAGAAATGGCCCCAACGCTGTAATCCCCTGTCCGTCCCCCCCCCCCCTCCGCCCTCAGTTTAAATCCAAAGTCCTACAGTTTCCGATGGCTGAAATTTAACATGCATCCTCTAAATTGAAGCCCTGGTGCTTCTCTCAGGCGTTACTGATTGTCTATTTTTGCTCAGCATGTATATATATCCCCTGTATTAGAAAAAGAATATGTACTTTTCAGTCACAAAGTACCTACCATAATTTCTGCTAAGGGAACAAATCCAATAACAACTCTGTTGTCCTGACGAGTCTGGATTTCCTGAATGTTCCCTCTTCGTTGTGCCAGGTCTGCCAGGACAGGGCTAAGGTAATCTCTAGTCACTGTAACCTCAAGATTCATCAGGGGCTCTAATACTTGCTTATCAGCTTTCTTCAGAGCCTAAAAAAATCAGACAAATTGGTAAATGGGTTTAGGATGGAGGCTACAAACACCGTAACTACTGGTGAGTTTGATTTTAAAAGCCTACTTCTCCAACCTTCAGAGTTCAAAAGTTAACAAAACTTTCTATAAATTCTAAGCCTCTGTTTGGCTATCAGGTGTGATGTAGTAAACTTAAGAGTTAGCAATGGGAACCAGATAAACAAGAGAGTTTGGCTCTGGAATGTACCCTCACCTTTACCTGGGTTTGGGTGATCATCTTTCGTCCTGCTCCCATCCACCACTCACTTCTCACTATTACGAAAGCCTAAGATGGAGGCATTCTCATCACTGTCAAATACTGGTTCTGGGTCTCTAACCCTTCTGTCCCTGATGCCTCATTTCCTCCTCCTTTCTCCCCGGCCCCTTAATCTTACAATCATGAAAAATGGCCAAGTAGTGAAACCAAGAATATATTCTCTTTGTCATAGAAATTTCAAAAACATACCATGCATACACAGTAAAATAATCTCAGTTCTTCATAGCTAAGTAAGCCTTTAAAATCATTATCAACTGAAAGGACATCTGAAAATGTATCTAATAGCCCTTGAATGAAAATGTTACTATGCATAATGACAGTCAACAGCAAACAACTAACTTTATGAGCAAGTGTTTTGTGCCACTTCACGTGTCTTTTAAAACAAAATAATGGAGTGGGAAAAGCTAATACTTAAGAGGAAAAATGCTACAACTAAGGGAAGGGCTGAATTCTGTGTAACTTAGAAGGACATTCTGTGCGCGCAGATCTGTCCTCAGTCTTGTTTTCTCTTCACAATCTTTTCCTTGGCAACACTGCCTAATTGCTGAGCTTCAGACTTCTATGAAGCTTCCTTGGAAACTCTGAACGCACCCAGCCCACAGTATTAGTGCTCCAGCCTTGTACTGCACTGGCTTGCTTTGGGATAGTGTCTGAATATCCTACCGCAATCCAGTATGCCCCAAACTGAGCTCACCATGTCCTTTTCCAAACACTCTTTGTCTGCTCTTTCCTATTTCTGTGGATGGCATCACGAGTCTTCAGTTCACCTGGACATGCATCTTTGACTTTTTTTCTCCCAAGAAGCTGTAAAATTTCCCTTCTGTTTCGTTTCCATGCTTACGGTCCTAGTTCACACCTAGTCCATTCCCTATCCTCGACTAGCTCCCTCTTCCCAACCCTTCCTGTATTCTCATACTTACACTGCTTTCTTCAAAAACTTTATTCATCACTTCTCGAAACAACCTCAAACTCCTAAATGTACTTTTTAAAGGTTTCTCTACATTCTGCCTCTATTTTACTTTTCCAACACTATTTTTCACTACTCCCATGCCTTCATCTGATACCTACAGCTGAAGGAACTCTTTCATGCCCCCCTGTCATCACTGTGCACAAATTCTCCAAATCATCACAGCTCAAATATTAACTTCTTTCCAAAACTCCTGCCCAATTTCCTGCTTGTCAGCTTCTATCTAACAGTTTGGCTCTTTGGCTATATTTAACTCCCTTCTAAATGATAAGCTTCTAGAAGTCAAGAAAAACATATGCATCCTATATGTCCACCTCAGTGCCCAGTGCACTGTAAGCACAACATAGACGGCTCAATAAATATATGAAGCATCATTAATGTCTCGTAAGCAGAGAGGAGCGTCCTCACTAGATGAAGCTTAATAAAGGCTGGAGTGATTCCATTAGGAGCATTTCATTTAAAGTAATGAATTAAACCTAAAGGTTAAATGTAAGCCCCCATAAAGTTAATTCTTATTCTCTAGTATAATCTTAATACAAAGGCTAACCAAATCAGGAATACTTACAGGTTTTATTTTTTAAAAAGCATATTAGATTTTGAAGGACTGGCAAATATACTGGGGCTTGCAGTTACCTTAGAAACATTACATCATCTTTCAGGTTACTGTTACTTTAACATTAAAACCAATTTCAGGAGAAACTTTAAAAATTACTGGAAGGTAAATGTTTTCAACAATTTAGTCACGACTACAGGGGGTATTTCTAACTATATACTTAGGGAAATACTATTTCAATAATTTTGAAAGTATAGTGTTTTTTTTTAAATCAAAAAACTTTTTAAATATGAATCTGAACTCATGAAAGAGACACTAAGTTCAGCCTCCTTAAGTCGGGGGCTCGGTATTTAATTTTATAATTATAGATTCAAATAAGACTACAGAAAATGAGGTCTCACACTGCAAAATATTAGAAGGTGATTATAAAAGCAAGTGTTTTAAAGCAAAATCAGTCACCTATAAAACTAGAGCGTTCCCACACTGAGAGGAGTGCATGGGATCATCTTTCAGCACAGGAAGGCCCTGGCATTAGTCTAGCTCTGGCAGATACCGGGGCAATACATTCAAGGACATACCCCAGGTAACCATGCCAGAAAGACCAGACCGCTTGATGCTTTGAGAAAGGAAGATGCTTATCCTGAGTCTATTATTCAGCGATTCTGGATTAAAGTAATGTTATTTGAATAAACAGAAACTGTAATACTGGAGCCAATATTAGATTTTCATTGTCCTTTAGATTATAGTTCATCTTGGGCCAAGCTGACCCCAGAAATGTCCTCTACTCAAACCTATCAAGCTTGTTTCTAACAGTGTGTCTGGGATGGGACAAGCAGAGTTGTCATGTAAGGCAACTTGCCTATTTGCCAAAATTAGAGGATATTTCATAGCTATCTATGTTAAACGGTAATTTCTTAGATCTTTATTCAAATAAAAACCTAGTGATGAAGAAATCAAAGATTCTCCCTGGTAAAAATTCTTGTTGACTCTAAGGCTCAGGAAGCAAAGGCACAGGTCAGGCCCCACAAGCACAGCTGTCTGTGGACAGTGGTGCATTACTGGCAGGAGAGTCACCTTAAAGCAAAAAGGATTAGGGTAGTTCCATACCTTTTGTACACATCTTGAGACACAGGCAGAAATCATAGTTGAGGAGGTACCAGGATGAATTTTTAGTGAATGTAAAGTAATTGCCACATCCTGAATCGGGGATCCAAGCAATGGTCCTAGGCAAGGGGAAAAAATTTGTATTAAGACTCAATATGCAACGCAAAATAGCCAAGCAGTGTAAAGAAATAGGGAGAGGACTTCTGGTTCCTAGTTCCACATGTGAGGCGCTTGGAAGTCAACACTCTGTCCTAACAAATAAAAAGCAGAACAAACTGAAAAATCAACTCTTCTTGGATCTATTAGAGAAGGGAGGACAAAGGGCAAGCCACTGCCCCCAAAGCTGGAGAAAGAGGCGAATACAGAGAGGGAATCACAGCTTCCTGGGGCAGAAAAGGCCCTAGGAACCAGTGTCAGGGTGGGAAAACCTGAACTGTAATTGACAAATTGTTGGAGACTCAGTGTGAACAAGTTTGAGATTTAAAAACTGTAGGAGGACCCAGTCATTGGGGGGAGGAGGCCGGGGGCACAATTCTGTGAGATTTACCTCCAGAAGCTCATGCAGGTTCTTACAGTAAACATCAGAGAAAAGTCTCCTTGTGCTTCCAGCAGGGGAAACAGAAACCATTCTGAAATACGGCTGACCTTTGAACAACGCAGGGGATTAGGAGATCCGACCCCAGAGCAGACGAAAATCCACGTATAACTTCTGACTCCCCCAAAACTTAAGAGTTGGCCCTTAGGATCCATTGATTTCGCATCTGCAGATTCAACCAACTTGGGATCGAAAACAGTACTTCAGAACACTGTTCTTAACAGGCCTGCTCCCAGGGGAAGCTAGTTAACTACAGCCTAACCTGCAGGGGTACCATGAGCTCAGCCTAACTGACTTGGGGGAAGTACCCTATTCCAGTCCACTCTAGCCATCCTGTCCTCCGTAAAGGGGTGTGTGTGTGTGTGTGTGTGTGTGTGTGTGTGTGTGTGTGTGAGAAAAACAGAAATGTGTACAGTTCACAGTCCAGAGGCACAAACTCACAAGAAGACTGAGACCTAATCCTAGGGGCTACTGAACGCTTCTCCGTGCCCCACACCTCACCACATTACTATAGCCGCTCCTTTTACCCAGTACATCATGTCTGGCTATCAAGAAAAAATTGCAAGGCATTTTAAAAGGCAAAAAGCTCAATCTGAATAGAGAGAACAAGCATCACAACCAGACATGGCAGGGATGTTCGAATGATCAGACCAGGGATTAAAACAACCATGACTAATATGCTAAGGGCTCTAACAGATAAAGTAGACAGCAAGACAGAGCAGATGGGCAATGAAAGCAGAGAGACAGAAGTCCTAAGACAGAACCAAAAAGAAATGCCAGATAGAGGTAAAAGACATGGTAACAAAAATTAAGAATGACTCTGATAGGCTTATAAGCAGACTGGACACGACTAAGGAAAGAGTCTCTGAGTTATGTATCAGTGGAAATCTCCAAAATGGAAAAGCAAAGTGAACAAAAGACTGAAAAAAACAACAGGATATCCAAGGACTATGGGACAATCATAAAAGGTACACACATAATGGGAAGACATAGGGAGAAAACTACCCAAGTTAGAAAAAGACAGAAATAATCTCTAACATTAGGAGTGATTCAACGGTTGAGTGTGATACGCATGCTCACTCTCACCTGAGTGCCTTACCTTGGAGGCATGCACTGTGAATTCCATTTTCAATGGCCTCTTGCGAGGCCTTCAAAATGTCTTCACTAACACTGTCGGCGTACTCAATAACTGGCGTAACGGATGATGTTTCAATTGGCTTTGCTTCCAGTTCCACAGTCACAAGATGCCGCTTGTCTCCTAAAGTTCTATCTAAGGTATCTGTAAACAAATTGAATATAGTACCTCAGAGATTTGTTCTGGAAAGGTATGGAGGTGCCACAACTGGCAAAATTACAATCCACAACTTCAAGGTCTCATAGAAGATAAAGTGGTAGAATATATTAGTGGCACTAAATACAGTATAAAAATGTCAGAGTAAGTAGTTCTACCAAGAAAGCATCTTGCTTCCATGTTTATCAATGTTAAAAACCTGCTCTGAATGCAAGGTAATATTGCTGTAGTGTTAAGATGCTTTGAGGCAGATGATCACACAAATTTTGATATGCAGATTACACTCAATTTTTTGAAACATCTTATGTGACTGAAATTTTTAATTACAAAAGTTTTGTTTAAAAGTTAAACACTTAAGAGTACAAAAGGTCATCTAAGGAAAATTAAAAGGATTTCAACCCTGACAACCCACAAACGGTTAAATTTCATATATTCTTCCAGTAATATTATATACATTTAATATTTATGCTTTCCAAAAAGCTAGTGAAATTTCTTTTTGTAAAATTGAAAATAGTATCTCTCATTAGCTAACAACCAACAGCTTTCACCAATCTGTAATATTATACTAAAACAAAACTATGCTGTATTTATGTAAGTGACCATGTAATGCAGTGACTCATGGCCCAAATTCAAAATTAAGAATTAATTATAGTCTACAATTCTTCATAAATCCATTTCGAGCTAACTTTTATATTATGAATATTTTATACTTATAAACATATGCATAAGCTAAAAATAAAATGAACATTTAGGAAACCTAAAATTACTAAAGAAATAGAATTTTTCTAAAAACCTTCTGAAACAACCACTATCACATTGTAATTAATCATTATTATGATTTTCTTTAGAGTTATAACACATGAATGTATCTCCAAACAATATAGTTTACTTCTGCTTCATTTTGAATTTGTTATTATCTTGTATGTATTCTGCAACTTGCTTTTTCTGGCTACACATTTGTGGGTCATATGGGCTGACATGTTGATGGTGTTCATTCTTTTTCACTGCTATATAGTATTCCACTGTATGAACATGGTACAATTTATCCATTCTTCTGTCCACAAATATTTGAGCTGTTTTTTCTACTTAGTTTTCTTTTTTGCAATGCTATTATGAAGATGCTTCTATCTGTCTCCCAGTGAACATCTATAAGTGTTTCTCTACAGCACATACCTAGGAGTATAATGCTTAGTAGTAAGGTTTGCACAAGGTCAACTTCACAAGCAAGTTACCAAATCGTTTTCATAGTGGTTATACAATTTACACTCTCACCAGAAGTTTTTATAAGAGTTTTCAATGCTCAGCATCTCACCAACACTTGGCATTGTCAGATTTTAATTCTTGCCAATTTTGTTGGTGTAAAATGGCATCTCACACTTTTAACTAGCATGATCCTAATCGTTACTGAGACTGGCAATCTTTCAATATGTTCATGGGCCTTTTGGGTATCCTCTTTTCCGAAATACCTCTTTAATCTTGCTCACTTTTCTACTTGTTTGCCATGTTTTTACTGATCTTTGGAAGTTCTTTATATATTCTGGGTACTAATATTTTGTCAGTTTTATGATGCAAATATCTTCCTTCTCTCTGCTTTTGGTATTTTCTTTGCTTTCTTTATAGTATATTCTGATAAACAAATTTTTAATTTTAATATCAAATTTAGCCATCTTACTTCATAGTTTCAACTTCTGGTGTTATATAAGTCCAACCCTAGCCTGGTTACTAAGACAATTCTATATTTTCTCCCCCAAATTTGAAGGTCTGCCTCTCATAAAGTTTTGGGGTTGTTTTGGGGCATATATTAGCACTTATTTTTTTAATATTCTGTGCTCCAAGGGAGATATTACACTAAATCCTTTTTGGTTTGGAGTTTTTCAGGTCATCCTGATTCCATGAATTTAGGCTGAAAAATCCTTCAGAAGCCTGTGGTTACAAATTCTCTCTTCTTTTATGGAGAGGACTTTCCTAGTTAATTATTTCCATGAGGATGTGGCCCTCAAGTACTAGATTAGTAGCTTAGTGGCTTTGGTGCTGACTTATTTTCTGAGATTCCAGTTCTAGCTTCCTTTTTGACCTCTGGAAATTTCCATTATGTTCCAATCAGCTCAGATATTAATTTAAAAGATATTACTTATATTTTCCTAGCATTTTTAGTTTGTCCAGAAACAGAAATCCCCTTGTCATTTGCTCCAAAATTCTATGTTTAGTTTTTCAAGTTTCAGTGAAAAAGTAACCCCCTGGCCTTTTTACAAATCACTGAGTTGCTTAAAAGCACCTGGTTATCCTAAACATCTTTTCTATGTATTTGTTAACAAACCTATCCATGTTTTCTCCTTGAGGGAAAGAGCTATAACGTCATGTTCTTTTGCTTAAGGGAAGCAAATTAAAACTATCAACCATGAATTCTTACATTTTAGAAAAGAAATAAAAAACTGGACTTTCTCAAGAATACTATTGGTATAGGATTACCATATTAATTAAATAGTGAAAATTATTTTCTGCTCATTTAAAGAGTAAAAATAACATCAACTTCAAATTCTTATACTCATTCCGGTAGTAAGGATGGGGATGAGCCATCTACTTCAATGGCATTTTTCTATCCCAGGACAACTAAAACGCACATTTGCTTAACTGAGTGGCTCATCCAGTAGATATGAGTAATAATAGAATAGGGCTGTTTAAAACAAAACAAAAAGGTCCTAAGAAACAAGAACACACACACATAAAACCTGTCACAACTACTGGAAGACACCAGTGACTGTGAACCCTGTTTTATGCAACTAAACATCCGAGACAGCGAGCGAGAGAGAGAGAGAGAGAGAAACAAAAACAGCAAATTCTAAATGTTTTATTTTTTTACCTGTGGCACGAACTGAATTTAAGATGGTCTCTCGGTATGCCACCTGGAGAGGCCCTAGATAGGTTTCCAGTCCATATTCCCTCTTGATTCGGTCATGAATAATCTCAATATGTAACTCCCCCATGCCACACAGGATAGTCTCGTTAAAAAAGAAAATAAAACAAAGATCAAGGAAAAATTACGTTTACACAAAATACTATATAAAGGTATGATATCAATATGTGTATTATTCATTAATTAGAAAGTTTCTTTTGCAATTTTTTGGTTTCCTACATCAAAACACTGGTTTTTTTGTTAACTTTTCTGATTGGAATAATAAATCAATTAAAAATGAATTACTAGGCCATTCTCTCCTTATTCTATAGTTGAATTATCAGCTGGGTAAGGGGCATCTAGTGAGGACTACACTTCCCAAACACACAGCTAAGTTCTGGCCGGTGGAACATGAGTATAATTGATGCCAGCAACTTCTGGGTTGTGCCTTTAAGAAAAGAGAAAATTCCTTTTCTTAATGAAGATGTAGGCAACTGTCTCGAAACACGTGGTTGAGAGCAACGTCTTATGAATGGGGGAAAATAACCTTTCTCCCAAACATTCCCAACCATATGGGTATTTCCCAACCATCCTGGGTATCTTACAGCTTTGTGAGCAGTCAAAACTTCCAGACTAGCTTAGACTTTTATGTGACAGAGAAATTGACTTTATCTTCTATGAACCAACGTTATTTTGAGTCCTTGTAAGAACACCCAAATTTGTATCAAAACCAATCAAGACATGCTTTTTTCTTTTTAAAGCAACAATGGTTATTTCTGAAAAAGGTTTTTGTGTAGGAGAAAGAATATAGTGCAAGGAATCCATATTTGTTCCGTCTTGTTCATATGCCACCTGTGAAGAATTTACCCAAAGAGAGATCTGGCCCTTGCTCTCAGCAACTGGCAAATTATCTTTAGGCCAGGATGTTGACTGATAGAGGTGTCTTTGCTTGTCTGGGTACTTTATCCACCAGATAGTCTAACAATGTGATTTATGATGCGGGCTTTGGAATAACTATATCCGTTCCAACCTGGAGAGTAAAGGCATCAGCCCAAACCTATGGGCAGTCCTAGAGACAAAGGTCAACCATGTAGGCACTATGTGACTAAGCCCCAATAAAACCTCAACACCAAAGGCCCAGGTGAGCCTCCCTTGTTGGCAATCCTCTACCAGGAGGGTAACACATCCCTGAGGATGAAAAAAGTTTCTCATTTAGAACTATGCCCTATGTGCCTTGGCCTCATGTGTCTCTTGCTTTGGCTGGTTCTAATTTGTATCCTTTTTGCTGTAATAAAACTATAATTGTAAAGAACAACAACAACAACAAAAAGAATCACTTGGTGTATGATTGCTATACTTTAAAGAAGTAAATTATTTGAAAAAAGCAAGTTGTATTGGGTCATTGGTTAAGTCATGAAGCATTTTTGCATTGAAAAACATAGAAAAATACGTCATGACTTTCCCAACAACTCAATAGAATAATATAGAGTGAATTGTTATATATTTGTACATACATATTTGGAAAAAGTATACTGTGTTTTATAATATAGCACAGCAGAAGAGTGGATGTTTGAAAAAGTGTGGGGACGGCCGATTAGTTCAGTTGGTTAGAGCGCCGATTAGTTCAGTTGGTTAGAGCGCAGTGCTCACAACAGCAAGGTTGCCAGTTTGATTCCCGCATGGGCCACTGAGCTGCGCCCTCCACAACTAGATTGAAATACCTCCTTGACTTGGAACTGATGAGTCCTGGAAAAACACACTGTTCCCCAATAAAAAAAAATAAAAAGAAAAGAAAAAGTGTGAAAGAGCATTAACCAAGTTTTCAGTGGTTACCTACGTAGAATAGGATTAGAGACCGAAAGGGAAACTTTCTTTACTTTGTTTTTTTAAAACACAAAAGTTTTTAAGTGCTGTTGTAACATTCAGGATCAATTAAACTAAATTACTACTCATTTAGCTGGCATTTGGGAAAATAAAGTACCCTGTATTTTCCATAGTTTATCCTTTTAAAAGACAAATTTTAAATCTTTTTAAGGAACCTCTTCTAAAACCTTATGTAAGCCTTCCTAAAGGCAGACGTAGAATAAACATCTGTTCTGTGCTGCAATATGCAGCCCGGTTCTGTACCTAGTATAGAACTCTATTTCCTCCCACATTGTTAGGTAGCAATCCATCAATTCTCACCCATCTTATGTGTATCACTGTCATTCAAAGCACCTTGCATTCTCCCTTTAGTATGCTGCTTCCATAAGCCTTAGTTTAAAAGGCTCAGGGCTTTGTCTTGGGGTGAACCTCATTTGAAAATTTCACAAAACACTAACTTCTGGCAGGTGTAAATGTTGGAGAGTAGTTGATATAAGTGCAGTGCGCTTATTTTGAGGAATAAAGGACAATTTGTCTATTTAGCTTGACAGTCAACGTAATAATAAGACATTTATGAGAGACCCAAAAAAGAAAAAAAAATTTTTTTCAGGGGCATAGACCAATCAGTGATTGGTAATAATATACCTACTTGCCCCGAGTCAGGATCTAGCCTCACTTTCAAACTGGGATCTTCACGCTGAAGGCATTTCAATGCATGATCCAAATCTAGGAGACAAACAATAACCGTTATCTCTACATTTCATTTTTTAAATAATATACCATATGTTCTAGTGGAGAAAATAGATGTATAAGCAATCAAATTTTGAAGAAGAAAATTCCAAACAGCCATAAATGTTTTGTAGAGAATAAAACAAGAGGATAAAACAAGTGATGAGAGGTTACTTGAGACTGGGTGATCTGGGAAGGCCTCTCCAGGATGATTTAGATAAAGACACCAAAAAGAATGACCTTGTAAGCAAAAAAGAATTCCAGGAAATGGCTGTGGAAGAAAGGGTTTGCTACTGGAAAAGTAACAAGGCCAGTATAGCTGGATGCTGGTGGGAAGAAGGGAGAACAGCATCAGATGAGGAGGTAGATGCGTGGCAGGGATCACATCATGCAAGGTCTCATAGGCCATGGTGACGAGTTTGGATTTGCACTGGGAAGCCAATGAATGGTTTTAAGTGAGTCAGTAAAATCATCTGATTATGTTTTGCAAAGATCAATCAAAGAGCTGACAAAAAAGCAAAATGCCTCCAGGAACACAAGCAATAATGAGAAACTGACAAAAGGAAGATAAACTACATCATGAATAAAGAGATGCTAAAGTGATCATTCTACGATGAATTACCCTAACCAAAGAGGAAATAAGAATATATTACTTGCATTAAGTATGCCATCTAAAGTAAAGTGATACTTTAATACAATCAATTAAGTCTCTGTCTTAATAAATACACCCTCTGTCTTAATAAAAGATGTTAGAAGTTTCAGAGATATAAACTGCAGCTGAAGAAAAGAACTGAGCAATGAATTAATGAACCTTATCACACATTTAAAGTGTTCTTGGATATATAAACCAGGCCTTCTAGACCTGCACTGTCCAAATGGTAACCACTAGCCATCTGTGGTGGGTGTTACTGGTTCAAATTGACATGTGCTGTAAGTATAAAATACCACCAGGTTTCAAAAACTTAACATGAAAAAAAAAAAGTAAAATTTCTCAATAATGTTTTATATTGATTACATGTTGAAATAAAATTTCTGATATACTGGGTTAAGTAAAATATATTATTAAAGTCAATTTTGCCAACTTTTTTTAATGTGGCTGTAAGACAATTTTAAGTTACATATGTGGATCATGTTATATTTCTACTGAATAGTGTTGTTCTAGACTCTTGATATTCCAGAGTGGGGTCCAAAGACCCACAACATTGACTCAATTGTTAGAAATACAGTCTCAAGTTCCAGACTGAATCAGAATTCACATTTAAAAAGAACCTCAGGAGATGTATATGCACATCCAAGGTTAAGAGACATTATTTTATTTTATTTATTTTTTTAGGGGTGTGTGGGGGGGGTGTTGACCAGTTAGCTCAGTTGGTTAGAGCTTTGTGCTGATAACACCAAGGGTGCCAATTCAATCCCCACATAGGCCACTGTGAGCTGCACCCTCCTTAAAAAAGAGTCAAGTATGCCATTGTTGCAAGAGGCACTATTTTAGATAACATTTATTGTTAAGCATCTACAGATACTCAAAGAAAGTAACAATGCTTATGACACTTGGTGGCTTTTGGATGAAAAGAAGTAATTTTATTATAAAATAAATTCATCAAAATATTTCTAAAGAATCTACCTTTTAGGAGCTTACTGGGATGAAAACACAGCATTACAACACAGGGTGTCAAGTGCCATAATAGGACCATGGGGTAAATAATGGAAGGACAATGGAAGCACAGGGAAAAGATAATGTAGATCCGCTTCCAGGAAGTCTAAGGAAAGGAGGCTCTGGATGGCCCCTACTCTCTGGGGCCTAGGACCTCTAAGCTAATGCCCATTAATCAGACTTGCTTTGGACACCAAACTTTTCTCCTGAAGTAGTTAGTTGTTAAAGAATTGAGGCCTAGATTTAAAATTGGCTGGTGCAACTTAACTGCAATCTGAATTTAGGTGCCCACATTACCTTTGAAATATGAAATGACTTTCCAATATATTCAAAAGAACTCACAAGTCATTTTGTTTGGGCAGTTCCTGTCCTTACATGCCTGGCAAACCTTGATAGAACTTGCTTGGTCAACCTTGATGTCACTGGGTGCCACATTCATGTTATCCGATCTTTTTCCAGAGTCAAGACGAGCGTTTTACGGTAACAAGAAAACTGACGTTTTACCTGTTTCAATTTAAATGCTATTCCTTTACCAACTGGACAAGAAAAGATCCAGCTTCCTTCAGTACTTGGGGGCTATCTTATACCTGTACTCATATGTCTTTCATGTTAACTCCAGCTGGAGAGATAAGGAACTGGAACCCCAAGCTACTTGGCTAGGAATCTTCCTTTCTTTCCTACTAGGTACTCAAAAACACACGGGAAGCAAAAAAAAGGTTGCTTTTGTTTTTCCATAATCTGTGAGCCCAACTTGTTTCAAGAGGGAGAAAATGACTTCTCATGCTACCTCTAGAACTGGAAGGTTTGTCCTTTAACAGGAATTCAGTGAGAACTTCAAAAAGAGGAGATGTTTGAGCTGAGACCTAATGACCTAACATTTCCCAAGCAGATGAATTCAGGGGTGTCATCATAATCAAGAGAGAACGAAGAAAAAGAAATAGCAATATAAAAAGAGCATGGCATCATCAGGAAATCAGAACTACTTTTATTATGGCAGGGTAAGGTGTGAGTAGTTATTGTTTTTATTTTTGTTTGGGTGAATGAAGAGGGTTCGGACCAAGGAGGAAGTTTCAAGAAATGCAGCCAGGCAAGAAAACTGGTGTCAGGGACTACGAGTAGCCTTCCATTCGATTCTGCTGCTGCCTAGCTAAAAGACTGCATTTACTATACTGCTTTGCAACTGGGTAGCCATATATCTAAGAAATCTTAAAAGGGAAAGGGGTACATCTTCTCTCTCCCCCTTCCTCTTTTCTGCTGTCAGGAACTCAATGTAATGCCCAAGGCTCCAGCAGCCATCATGCGATGACTAAGAATAGGAGCTCTGCAGGACGCAAGATTGGAGCCTGGGTGCCTGATGACATTGTGGACCCACCCTCCAGTCCCTGGGCTACCAAATCAAGGCGTATTTTACGAGAGGGAAATAAACTTCTGTCATTAAAGCAACTGTTATCTGGGGGTTTTCTGCCTTATTTAACCAAATATAACTGGAAATGATACAGCTGGAATCAGGAGCTTTATATACCATACTAAAGAGTTTGGGTTTGTGCTATAAGTAATGAAATGCCACTGAAGAATTCTGAGCAAATATGCTGAAGAACAAAGTATGTAACTCAAAGAGGTCAAACGACATTAACCATGGTATATAAATGTCTTCACTGAGTTCTAAAGGTTGAGCTAGAAAATAAGGAAAAGTAGCAATCTTATAAATGATGATGAGAAACTGAATCAGTTATGAATTGGTTACTGTCTGATCTAACATACTGAAAGGGCATTTCTAAGGCCGATTACAGTAATACCTTTGTTTGCAAACATAATTCGTTCCAGAAACAAACTACTCGTATTGCAAGACATTGCTCGTTTACCACGTTAAAATGTATTAGATATGTTTGCTCATCTTGTGTAACACTCGCAAACCAAGTTACTCGCAATCCAAGGTTTTACTGTACTTAGAATCCCATAGATAGTACCACAAGAACAAGAGTAAGAAAGAATGCGATATGAGAAAAACAGCCAAAATATAAGAAAAGCAAAAAATGAATGAAGTACGTAAAAATCAAAACATCTTAAATAAAAAGCTGGGCCGGCCGAGTGGCTCAGTTGGTTAAGAGCTCGCTCAAGAGTTTGAGCTCTGAGCAACAGCGGTTCGAGTCCAGCCCGAGCTGAGCAGCCACTGAGCTGCCAACAGGTAGCAGGATGGCTCAGCTAAAAAAAAAAAAAAAAAAAAAAAAAATTTAAATAAAAAGCTAGACTAATCACAAGAAATACTTACCAATAAATTCTGATAAAATTAAACTCATCACATAAGAAATATTTTAAGGGTATAATGCTATTTTATCTAACTTATCAGAGCACTAATTAATTGATACACCAAGACTATTTGTACCTGGCTGCTTAGACACAGAAGGGGGTTCTATGGTACAGAAGAAAACAGGTTCTGGAATCTCAACCCCAGCCAATAAAAGTCTCTCTGCTTCACTGTTTTGTCTATGCTTCTTTTCTCCCTCTCTTTCAGCTCGACGAGCTGCAGCTAATGCGCTGGACTTGGATGAGACAATGGTGTCTCCAGTGGCAGTCTGCAATCAAACAAGATAACTTGGAATAAAACAGGCTGTTGGCAAATACCCAGCTTCCACCAAGAACCATGAAATAAGAAAAAATTTAATGTAGCACTTTCTTTTCATCAGTACTTAGAAAAGAGACAAATTCATAAAGCTCATTATAAGCTCATAACTTTGCACAAATAAAGCTAATTTAACTTGTATAAAAATTCTATCCAAAATACTGCTGTAATAAATTCTAACAATAACACACACACACACATACACTACCTATCCAAATTTCATTTGGCAAAACAAATGTACTTTCCTAAATTTTCAATTATGTAAATAAAGACAGGTTAGGTAGAAGTCCATTAGTGTTTCATCACCAGTAAAAAATTATTACTAATTTACAGAAAATCCTCTATTAAATAAAATATGTAATTAACCAGAATACTCTTGACCATACAAAACTGATGGCGTCCTTGGAGACTCATTATTTTTTAAAACTAAAATTTCACTTTTAAGCTTTTATATTATGCAGTTGTGTGTCAGTTTTCTTCTCTGTGAAGATATTTCTACTGAAGTGGTGGTCCAGACTTCTATAACTCCTTCAAATACATCGAAGGAGCTACTGTCTTCAGGTAAACAAAGAAGAGACTGCAATGCTAGAAATCCAATTTCTGGACTGTGGGAATTTTCTAACAGATCTTAAATCTTGCAATTAATCATAAAGAGTTTAAAATGTTAAAAGTAACAATATTTATCCTAAATGCCAAATATACCCAAGTGTAATAAGAAACTGTATTTGACTTAATCCATATATAAGTGAAAGTCTTTAGTTTTAACCCACCAAAACATATACAGAGGGTGCCATTTAAATGTATACACATTTTAAGAAAGGAAAACTGCATTAAAATTGTAATATTCAATATATACCGGTAACAAAAGATGAATACAAGTCACATTTGACTTCTGCAATTAGAGGAGGTGCTCAAAGTGGTTACCATCAGCATCCAGACACTTCTGATTACGGTGAGCTACTGCTTGAGCAACGTTGACCAAAGTGTCCACTTGTATACATTTTCTGGCACCCCCAGTATATAGACAGCATTAAGTATTTTCATCCATTCATCCTACAGAAGTCATGGAGTGCCTAAATGCACTGATCTAAGGACTAAGAATAAAGAACAAACGAGACAAAAATCCTTGCCCTCATGGAGGCTTCATTGGCAAAATATCTTCAGTTATTATACCTGATTGGTTATGAGATTAAATTGTCTGCAATGATCAAGGTAGGAAAAAAACCCAATGGGAATAATGCAGTATTTCATATAAACTTAAAACAGATGTATGTATCCATGAATAGTGTATTATTTTACTTGAATTTGAACTTTATATGAATACAATCTATACTGTTAATAGTCTTCTGTAATTTATTTTTCTTTCTATTCAAGTATGAGATTCAACCATGTTGATGAATATGCTACAATATTCATTATTCCACTATTGATGGATATTTAGATTGTTTATGGTTTTTTGTTACTAAAAAATGCCTACTTTTAAACATATAAGCTGTTATTTCCTAGAGAAACCATACGATCACTTACATGTTTAAGCCCAACAGTCAAAGCAATGTTACCAGCAGTCAGTGAAGGGATTTCTACATGTTGGTCAGCAAATGGCAAAAGCAGACGACTTATTCTCTCCCTGTAAAACCATGATTTATATTAGTAAAAGTTTTTTTTAAAGAAATGAGTGATGTTTTAGAAAATAACCTAAGCTTCTACTTACGTGCAGTTTCCATTAATATTATGGATGGCCAACTGGGGTTTTATCATGCCTGAGTAAATGCGCATAAAAACCAGTGGTCCTCGCTGCTTGTCATGGAGAACTTTAAATGCCAGTGCACATAAGTCACCCTTATACCACTGCCTATAAAATTAAGGTGACATTCCAGAAAAGTCTTTAAAATATGCTTCACACACACAGACACACACACACACACACACACACACACACAGAGATCAGATCATAACCATTGTACCAACTTAACCCTGATGTCCTGCAAAGATCCTTCATATCTTGTAGTTTAGCTAACCAGGCTGATTAAATAACATCAGTACCATGTACCGCTCCTCCTCCACTGGATTAAATTATGTAATAGAGATCTTATCATTAATTCCCCAAAACTAAAAATTATGCGTTCTCTTCCAAATTATTATCTCTAGTCACAAATAATTCCATTGCCAAGAGTTCCCTCCTCAAAAAATATACTTAGGAACATCATACCACTTTCACAAAAAACCTGTACAGGGGGCCAGCCGAGTGGCGCCATGGTTAAGAGCTGGCTTGGGACGCCAGAGGGCCCCGGTTCAGATCCCACATATGAGGGCCAGTGACATTGCCCTCTACAGCTAAGATGCTAGACAACAGCTCAACCTGGAGCTAAGCTGCTGTGAGTCGCCAGCGACGGCGTAGGCTGCAGCCCCTGTGGCAGTGGGTTGCCACGGGCTACCGTGTGTAGCCAGCAGCCAGCGTGAGCAGCCAGCAGTCGCAGTGAGCGGCCGTCCAGAAGCCGGCGACTGATCTGCCTCGCCCGGGAAGAGCGCAATGATGGTGCCAAATTTGGGCCAGTGAAGCAACGTCCTCCACAACTAGACTGAAGAACAAAACGACAGCAACTTGTCTGTTCCCCTTCCCCAATTTCCCAGCGCTGTTCCCATCCCCCCCATTCCCCAATAAAAATCTAAAAAAAAAAAAAAACCTGTACGGGGAAAACAAAAGGGAGCTTCCCAATTGCTGCTTTTAAGCTCTCCTCCCCCTTTTTCCCCAGTTACACAACCACACGCATCTGCACTACAAACTTGTTTGCACTTGTTTACATGCCAACATTCTTACAGAATGATGTCCTTAAATTGGTGCGCATTGATAGGTTACAGAAAGTTTAAATCCCTTTGAAACTGCCAACTTTTGTGCACAAGCACATTTTTCTGAGGAAAAGCTCCATATTTTCAGTAGTTTCAAAGGAGTCCATGACTCAAAGTAGGTTAGACAATTCTATTATAGAAATTCTCCAATCTTATCCCTATTTCTTCCAGTTTTTAACTTTATTTAACGAATACTTATATAGAAGCTTACAATATACTAGGCACTGTTCCATGTGCTTTATAAATATTAACTCATTTGATGTAAAAATCCTATGAGATGGTCCTACTCTCTGCACTTCACAGATGAGAGGTTAAGCAACTTGGAAGAGCTGGGATGTAAATCCAGGTAGTACACAGTCCAAGCTCATAATCACTTCACTATAATGCCTCTCCAATTGAGAGGCATAGTGATTAATGTCCTAGTTAAAAGGATTCAAATCCACTTTTGTCTGCCATTTTGCACAACACTCGCTCACATTTTAGAGGATTTATTACTAAGTACAAAGCTGTTAGTGACAACAGGAGTAAAACAAGGACCTTTTTCTTTAAGGCACAAAGTATTTTGAGATTATGAAAAATCTTGAAATCTAGAATAGATATAAATATATCTACAGAATATTTATCAAATGTCCCCCAGTATACTACTTTTTTTTTTTTAACTAAGATGACAGGGTCAATTTTACACAGCAAAAAAATCCATATTTTTAGCTTCATCTATAAACATAGGTTATGAGAGATAATAACAAATGCCCCTTTCAAGTAAAACTTACTATGGCTCTATATTATGATATTCTTCCCCGATGTTGTTAAAAAAAATGATGATTCAACTACCCTTTATGAAAACGACCTATCTGCTCACCTGTTTTCTCAAGACTCTAAGATTTTAATAAAGAACCTTGCACACTTACAGAAATTCATAGTTGCGCTCTTCAGGCGAAGGCAGGTACATAGTAATAGCATCTAACAAGGGCTGGACCCCTTTGTTTTTCAGGGCACTTCCACAGAGCACAGGCACTGCTGTCTGAGCCAGTGTTACTCTGTGTATTGCAGTCTGTAGCTACAAAGCAGAGATATAAGTATTTCATGTGACCATAAAATGGTCGCATATACAGTATACTTGTCTCAACCAAAATAGCTCACAATTAGATGCCTTTCTTAACCAACCATGTAAAACAGCACTCCTCACACACATTATTCTTTATGGCCATATTCTTTTTTGTTTTTCTTTATAACATTAATCACTACCTGGCATATTAGATACATATTTATTAGTTTATTGTCTGTCTCCCCACCCTCTAGAATGTAAAATCCATAGGAGCATTATAGTCAAGTTCAATGAAAACACTGCTAAATCCCCAGAAACTAGAAAAGTGCTTAAAATAAAGTATGAATTTAAAAATATTTCTTGAATGAGTTAATACACTTGCAATTTAACCTTCATAACCTAATAAAGGAACTGGTCAGGAATTAAAAATACAAATACGAGTTACAATTTCTCCAAATGAAATTAGCTTTATATTAAATAAAATCCAAAAGAAAATGAGAAAGTAGAAAAAATATTTTTAAAAGACCTCAGAAACCAAGAAAAGCTTGGGTGTGCTTACAAACTATTAATAAGAGAAATGATGTGTCAGTTCTACTGTAGCTTGTAAGCGCTTTCAAAACAGAAATAATATTATGTGACTATAGGGCATAATAAACATCACACTTAAGCATCCAAATATTAAACAACAAAAAATTTCAAAATTACGGCATTTCACTCAAAAGAAAAAAATATTTTTCCGCCTCAATAACTTCAAATGGCTCAAAATTAATCTACAGATTGTGTGTTTTTCTTTAATTCTTTTCAGGAAAAATAACTAAGTGAATTTTCTGGGTCCATTTTGGACACCATTATGCATATTACCACTTAAAAACACTTTCCTTGTAATTCTTATGTTTCATAAAGGAAAATAAAAAGTTTGCCAAACTCATGGTGGAAGTTCCCTGGCAGAAAAAAACCCAGAAATGTCTTGAAGAAATCTGTCATAATTCAATTACTATCAATATTGTACTCGCCTAGTCTCTGGTTTAATATATTTCAAAATGAAACAAAGGAAGGTCTGTAATGTGTTTCCATTAAAAATTAAAACAGGTTCAGAAATAATGTCCTAAGTAAAATGATAATTGTAATAGTCTAAAAAAACAGTAAATTTTAAATACAAAATTTCTACCTGTGATTTCCCTAAAAATACTTAGAGAAATGATCACAACGAAGTGAAAAGGCTGAGAATGAATAATTAACTTCTGATTCAATACAAGTAAAAATGATTTAATTTCTAATTTTATAAAGTATATTTAAAATAGTAAATCACTGCCATTATTTAAGTGTTAGTAGTGACTTTATCTTAATGTTCTAAGTTTTGTTTAGACCAGCATTTTCTAATGATATGCAAAGTTGAACAAAAACCAAAAAACAGAGAAAGCAAACCACATCTAATTACTTGGTCAAAGTAAATGAATAATAAAGTTTACCTTTTCAGCTGGTAGCAAATCAAAATTTTCACTAAATTCTCCTAAAACCAGGTCAGCAAACTCATCATCCAAATCTGCAACCTATAAAAAAAGGCTTTAGTTTTACAGTTTGCATTTGTTGCCACAACTATTAAATCTAAATATCATAAATATACATTATCCAAATATTTCAAGACAGGTACATGATCTAACTTATCCAGGCCAAGGACCTCTTCCTATCTTCTAAAAGATAGTTTTTCTTTTAAAGAGGATTGAAAATTGAAGATATGCTATTATGAGTTTCTAAATTCATGGAAAGCCAGATAAAGCGTCTCAGTAAAGTGCTGTCTACTCAGGAGTGCTCAAAAGAAATTTTTAAAAAAATGTACAATTTACAGCCAAAGATAACATATACAGTGGATTGCTGTGTTTAGATAAAACTGGGTCTTAGTTCATAAAAAAAGTTTCATCTGGTCCTCCTCTAATATTTTCAATGTTCACGAGATCTCCTAAGACAGTCAAACTGAAAGAACTAATCTTATTGTAACTCAAATTGCACTAAGGGAATAAATTTAAGCTGGGAGTCAAAGACATCATTTCAAAATAAAAATGAAATTACCTAATTTATGTTTCATAATCATCTGCCATTATAAAATAGAAGAATTCAGCTGACAAGAAAATTAATTAAAGTTTCAAAAGTTTATAACAGTACAAAGGAGCAAAACATTCAAACTTGGTGAGAAAAACAAACATTTAACAGTTAACTATAGCAGAAATCTGAACCATCCTCCTGAAAAAGCTGGAGTCAAACTTCCCGGAAATGACACCACTACTTACTTATTCAAAACCTTTGGTGAAGTTACGCCACCACCTCTCCTTTCCTGAGTTATTCATGGAGATAACGCTAGTACTCACCTTAGCTGTTGTGAAGATTAAATAACCAATTCAAATTATGCTTCCAGAACATACAGTAAGCATACAGTAAGTATTATTTTCACTGTTCACCTTTAGAACACAGGAAATTGATTCCCGTCCACACTAATCTTATCCTCTAATTAAAAAAAAAATTTTAATTGTGGTATAATATAACATAAACAAAATTTACCATCTTATAATTTCTAAGTGAACAGTTCAGTACTATTAAGTATATTCATGCTGTTGTAACACTAATCTCCAGAACTTTTCCATCTCACAAAACCAAAACTCTATACCCATGAGACAACTTTCTCACTCTCCCCACTTTCCCCCAACCCTGGCAACTATCATTCTACTTCCTGTCTCTATGAATTTAACTACTCTAGATACCTCATATAAGTGGAATCATACAGTGTTTGTCTTTTTGTGAGTGGCTTATTTTAATTAGCATAATGTCCTCAAGGTTCATCCACATTGTAGCATGTGTAAAATTTCCTTCCTTTGTAAGACTGAATAATATCCCATTGTGTGAACATACCACATTTTATTTGTCCATTCATCTGTTGATGAACACCATCCACCTTTTGGCTATTGTGAATAATGCTGCTATGAACAAGGATGTGCAAATATCTTTTTGAGACCCTACTTTCAATTCGTTTGCATATATACCCAGAAGTGCAATTGCTAGATCATATGTTAATTCTATTTTCAATTTTCTGATGAACTACCCTACTGTTTTCCACAGTGACTGCATCATTTTTTTTCTCACCAACAGTGCAATTTCTCCACATCCTTACCAACACTTATTTTCTTGGTTTTTTTTTTTTTTTTTTGATAGTAGTCATCCTAACAGGTATGATGTGGTCTTACTCTCTAATTCTATACATATGTATGTTTTTATTGTAATGAGCACTTTATTATTATCTACTGATAGTATAGAATGAAAATAAAGAAAATTTGAGACTATCATGTCCTAGAATAATATGAGATATGTATGCAAGTTTATGTTGGCTCCTCAACTAGATTACAAAATCCTTCTTAGGTTTATGCTGATACATCTTTTGTATAAGATAAAGCAAAACAATAAAACCTCAAAACAATAAAACCAATTACGTACCCAATTATTAATAAATATCAATTCCACTTTTATTCTTTTTATGTGCCCTCCTTCCCCAAATTAGAAAAGCACTTTAGCAAAACGCATGAGAGCTCTAGCTCTAAATCGAGACAGACCTGGGTTCAGATTCCAGGTCTGCTATTCATTAGGTGGATGACAACTTACTTAAGCATTCTAACGCTCTGTTTCCTCACCCATAAAATGAGAATATAGGTCATTGTGAAGATTAAATAACATATGTAAAGCACTTAAGGTAATCATCATAGTAGGTCTTCAGTAACTATTGGGTCGTCGGGAAAGTCATGACGCATTTTTGCATTGAAAAACATAGAAAAATACGTCATGACTTTCCCGATGACCTAATATTATCCACTAATAAAAATGACAATCATTACTATGTTAATGATAGTTGATAATTACTCTGTATTATAATGGGAAATAATTACTTCAAAAATAACTTCATATAAAAGATGAATGAAAAAAATTATGAGAGGATCTATTTTGACCAGTTTAATTTAGAAGTGAAAAATCAAAGGGTTCAGACTCAAATGTTCTTCTCACCATAAAATTCAGGGAGTTTATTTAAGGTATGTTTTATTCATTGTTCTATATACTAACAATGGCATATAAATATTAACAATCTTACTATTTTCTATTAAAATTTTGAGAGTAGATGAGGTCCAGAATTATATTAACTACAAAAATTGATGGTTTTAAAATTTTCTAAATAATTTGACATCTGATAAAGTAAAAGATGGACATACCCTTTGACCCAGCAATTCCACTCCTAGGTTTAACCCAAACAAATTTTTGCGTATGTACACAAGGAGATAGAAAGGTATTCACAGCAACACAGTAATAGCAAAAAAAAAAAAAAAAAAGGTAACCACCTCAAAGTTCACCCACAGGAAAACAGACAATAAATTGTGGTATGATCATATACTGGAACACGATATAAGACTGAAAATGAAGTATAACCGCACATAACATGGACGAATCTCCAACATAATGATGAATGGTGTAATAAAGTACAAACAGTATCATTCCATTTATGTAAAGTTCAAAAACATGAAAAACTAAGTTCTTTAAGGATACACACATTTGTCAACTATAATGAAAAGCAAATGAAAGATAAATACTACAATTAAGTTAGTGGTTGGGGAATAGATAATTAGTGAAAGGGAGAGAGATATGAACAGGAAGTAGCACAAAGCCTCAATAGTATTGCTAATATTTTCTCTCTTAGGTGGGTGGTGCATACATTGGTGCTCATTTTGTTATTCATATACTTTACATATGCCATATGTAATTTTATATTAAATTTCACAACAAAAATATTTTAAAAGTTTCTAAATATTTATACAATTTTAAACTCAAAGTATTTATTTTACTTGTTCAATTAAGGCGTTCCTTGCTTCAGTTGTCTCCTTCAGCAATTTAGGATCACTCATTTCCGAGAGGGGTTTTCTCTCAAAGTCTTTTCCATCACCTGAACTGGGGTTCCAAAGAAGTTTTTCTTTACTGATTACATCCACCACTCCTTTGAAAGTCTTGGCTTCACCAATTGGTAACTATAATGCAGAGTGAGATTATTATTAAATAATCAATTAGAATGGCATTGGTGATAAATCTTATCTTTCTCCACTTTTTCCCAAATGTCTATTATTATTACCATAATCTTACCTATTTTTATTTACAGCCCAACTTCTTCCAAAAAGGATCTAAGATAGCTTCAGAAATATATATGTCACAATAAAATAAACTGATGAGGAAACTAAGAAGGAACTGTTGCTATTAATCAACCAAATATTAATCAACCAACCTGTAAAAGCAAAGGCTTTGCCTTCAACTTTTCTCTGATGCTTTCAACTGCATAGTTAAAACTGTAGAAAACAAAATAATTACATAGTTTAAAATGTTAAGATTTTTAAAACACGTTTAAGAATGTTCTCTAAAATTATAACCCTTTTTATTGTTCCTAATGTTCACCATTTAACAGTTTTCCATAGGACAACATCATAAATAAACTTTTGATGTCAACTTCAGATAATAGTGACTGATTATTCACCATAACCCTGCCACACAGGTATTTAGGGTATTATTATTATTATTATTATTATTATTATTAGCGTCACCTTAACCAAAGCTTGAGGTTAAGGTTACATGAACTAATCAAGATCACAGATAATAAATTGTCATTAGGATTCAATGCAAGATTTGTGATGACAAGTCAAAGATTCTTCTAACAACTGCATTTGCTATCATACATGGCTATCAGTTTTCTTCCAAGAGCCAGCCTGACTAATTTTCTATACTTTTATCTTAGGCATTCTTAATATCATCTGCTACACTGTGCATCCTGTGCTAACACTGGGGTTGGCAACCTATGGCACATATATCATCTTTGGCACATGGGCTGATTTATACACGAGTACATGCAAATCATCCTGGTCCCAATCAATGTCTTTGAGAACCAGCCTAGTATCTAGTCATCTCCCTCCCTATCATCACAGGTACTGATAAGTCAGTAAAAGTAGTACTTGCATCTAGCTCAAGGAACTCCAAACAGAAAAGGGTCAGAACTTGAACTTCACACATTTTGAAGGTTGTGCTTTTACTCACCAACACAAAAGTCCTTTAAACCAACAGCCTTAGAATTACTGTTGAGTTACATAAACACAAAGCATATTGTGTTGTCTGGGGGGGAAAACAGTTTGTTTTGTTTTTGCCACTCACACCACAGACCAGGATCTCACCCTAGAATCTTTTCCCCAGAATCTTTTATATTCTTGATTCTCTCTCTTTACATTTTCTCCAAATCCTTCAGGTATTCTTGATTCCCTGAATTATTTTCTCAGCATAACGTATCCATTTTGGATTACCACTCTGTAAGTCTCTGAGCATTAGCATAACATTGCAGCATTAACTCTTTTGCCCTACATGTAGGTCTTAAAACATCTACCTTCTTCTCCCAGTTCCCTTTAATAGAGAGCATATTACCCAGTAGCTAAAGAAAACCAGGGGACAAGGAAGAACATTGTTCTCTGAGGCAGCTGGAGGAGACAATTCTGTAACCTCTACCTTTAGCAGTGATAGGGCGCATGGTAACCTTCAGCAGTATGTACAGGGACTATATTACACAGCTCTAACTAGAACCAGTGAAATCAGCAAGACATCACTCTGTCAGGATCCTAGAAAATAGGATACAGCTTCTCTACATTAGAATCAGGGTGATTCACATCCACCAGCTCTCTGTTAATCCCACATTATTACTTAACCTATGACTTAGCTGCTTTCAATTTTTTAAAATGATATTGAATAGAGATTTCACAGACTATTTAGTCTATAGGGAATAGCTGTTTCTAAATTTAAGTTATAGTCCACTAGAAAGCTCAAACTGTATTCTTACTTTAATATGCCAACGAAACACACTTTAAATACCTTGCTCCAGTTTTGTCCATTTTGTTTAAAAAACAGATTCGAGGTATCTTGTGTTTATCAGCTTGCCTCCATACTGTGAGAGTCTGTGCCTAAAGCAAAGAACACATATTGGACAAAAATAACTTACTAAACATGAAATAAGGAGGTTTAAGAATCTACTGTAACATGGAATTAGGCCCTATTCTAGCACAGAATTAGTGCCACTGCACTTACACTTCTAGAGTCACTCTTTTGCTATCAGGTTAACACAGCGAAGAACATAATGAAGTCTGATGAAAAGTATGCTTCAAACTGAGATAATACTTTGGGTGAACTAGGTTGCTACACAAAGAGAATTAACACCTGGGAGGTACTGAGAGTTATGGAAACAGGACTTAACCAAGACTCAGAAGACCTAACTTCTGTCTGGCTTCACCTTACCTAGCACATGTCACCCAACAGTGAACTTGTTAGTTTTCTGATTTGTGAAATACGGACTTTTGCCTTAATTAATTCAGATAGTTGTGATGTAAAAATAGTAGTATACTGTAAAAACGCTATTGTAATTAAGAGCATGTGTATTTTTATTGTGACTGCTTGAATGTTCATGTAAACTGAAGAGGATTTAAAAAGGGAAAAAGAAGCAAATACCTGTATTTATAAATTGCAATTCTCATATGCTTTTCTATTTGATTCCTTTTAATTCTATTTTTGTATACATTAGATATAAATAGTTTGAGTTTATTATAACATCTTTGCCTAGAAGTTAAACAGCCTTGAAACAGAGCATAAAAAGCCTAATGTGCTGCCATTACTTAAAATAAAAGCCAGTTTGTAATCTGATATTTTATTAGGTAAAATTTATAAGTAAATATACAATAAAATACACAGCTCTTAAGGGTACAGCTCAAAGAGTTTTGATAAATGTATACACTCGTGTAACTACTACCCCAATCAAGACATAGAACGTAAGAAATTTTTCTTATGTCCCATCCCCAATAAGCAACCAATTTTGATTTCTGTCACCACATATTCATTGTCTACTCTTGAACCTCATATAAATAGCATGGCTTCTTTCACTCAACATAACATTTGTGAAATTCATTCATGTTGTTGGGTACACTGGTTCACTCATTTTTATTGCTACTTTTTTGTATAAATGTATTAGTTTGTTTTTCGATCCATCTGTGGGTACACATGGGTTGTTTCTAGTTTGAGGCTACTATGAATTCAGCTGCCATACACATTCTAAAGAAGTCTATAGTAGACAAATGTTTTCATTCCCTTGGATAAAGCTATAGAGAATTACTGGGTTATAAAACAGGTGTATATTTAACTTTATAAAAAACTGACAGGGCTGGTCGAGTGGCCGTTGGTTAGGAGCTGGCTTGGGACGCCAGCTCTGAGCAACAGGCCACAGTTTGGATCCCACATGAGGGCCAGTGACACTGCGCCCTCTACAGCTAAGAAGGTGAACAACAGCTCGACCTGGAGCTGGGCTGCCATGAGTCGCTGTCGACAGTGTAGTCTGCAGTGGGGCTGGCTGGCAGAGGGCGTGAGCTTTCATGAGCTGCCGTGAGCGGCCGTCCAATGGCCAGCGAGCGATCTGCCTCGCCCGGGAAGAGCGATACCGGGAAGATCACAATACCAACATGGGCCAGTGAAGCGCCGTCCTCCACAAGTAGACTGAAGAACAAAAGGACAGCAACTTGTCTGTTCCCCTTCCCCGATTCCACAACGCTGTTGCCCTTCCCCAATTCCCCAATAAAATCTTTAAAATAAAAAAAAAAAACTGCCAAGTATTCCAAGGTGGTTGTACTATTTTATAGTCCCACCAACAATGTATGAGTTCCAGTTGCTCCACATTCTCAACCAACATTTGCTGTCATTCTCAATTTTAGCCATTCTTGTGGGTGTGAAATGGTCTCTCTTTGTAATTTTAATTTGCATTGCCCTTTTAACCACTGAGGACAGAACATCTTTCCATGGACTTATTGGCCATTAACTTATCTTCTTCAGTGACGTATCCATTCAAGTCCTTTGTCCATTTTTAATTGGGTTGTTAGTTTTTATTATTGATTTGTAGTTCTTCATATAGTCTAGATACAAGTCTTTGGTCATACGCATGTATTGTGAGAATTTTAGCATATACTTCCTAAAATAATATTCTCCTACATAATCAATGGTGTTACTGCACTCTGGAATTTAACATTCAGTTAATAATTTATCTAACATTACAAATTTTCTCATAGGTTATGGCTTACCTTTTCTTTTTTTAGCTTTAATAAGAAAATGTAATTTTGATAAGGTGCAATGAATCAAATTGTTTTCTTTTATATTTATGCTTCTTGTGTCATTTCTAAGAAAATGTTGTACCCACCCCCCAAGGTTATGAAAATATTTTTCCTCTAGAAGCTATACAAATTTAGCTTAACACTCCAAACTAATTTATGTTATGGTGAAGTTTGAAGGGGAATATATTATAAATTTCCCCAAAACATATTTAAAAATAAAACAAGAACTATCATCCCACCTCCTAGCTAAAAGTCTGTTTAGCCAACAAGAGCCTATATCACAAATTTAACTTCCTATTCCAGCATATTTCAATCTTGTGAGTAACACAATCTGTCTGAATAATTAAATGTCAAATTTATATAAAGAAGTTATAATGAAAGGGTGCAACTATTAGGAGATGAAGAGACTCAGAAAGAAATAGAAATAACAGTGTATAATCAATCTTAGACCTCAGTGTCGGGCTTTATATCAAGTAAATTTCACTGTCAGGGGTCCTCAAGTAGGGCTTTCAATAACTGCATTATTTTCCCAACTTTTCAGTTTGAAAAATTTCACATCTATAAAAGAGGTGAAAGAATAGTATAATAAATATCCATGTACTCTTTACCTAAATTCACCAAATACTAACATTTTGCCACACTTGCCTTCTCTCTTTTTCTACAAACATATGCATGCGCACACATTATATGTGCGTGATGACTGAAAATGTGCCACTTGAATCTGCTATGAAGAGTCTAATTAACTGATGGCGCCAACTACTGCCCTTCTAAGTCTACTGCCATCTTCTCATAGGGCCCAGCTTCCTGTGGGCTGTTCCCAGCTAAGGACTGAGCACAGCAGAAGTACTAATGAAGGTCTATTCCTGTAAGACAAGGGACTCCTCCAACAGGTGACTTTGGCTCAAGGACTCCCCATCAGCTTACCAAACCCTTCTTGGAACTGTGCTGTAGTCTGAGACTCTTCCTACCCAATCCTCCTTCCTTCCCCTTCTCCTTCATCACTGTCTGAATGCTCTCTTCCACTTCTCTCTTTTCTTCCTTATTCGTCACAGGCATTTTCCCCATAAATCTCCCACATACATCTAATCCCATCTTGGCATCTACTCAAAAGTACCCAAACTCATACCACGTGTGTGTGTGTGTGTGTGTGTGTGTGTGTGTGTGTGTGTGACAGAGAGAGAGAGAGAGAGAGAGAGAGAGAGAGAGAGAAGGGAGGGTGCATGCTGAACTATGAGAGCAAGTTGCAAATACCATGACACTTCAATCCTAAATACTTCCGCATGCATTTCCTAAGATTAAGGTCACTCTCTAACAATCAATTACAATGATCACATTCTGAAAACTTTAAGTTGACATAATACATATAGTCCATATTAAAAATTTCTCTGATTTTCCCAATGATGTCCTTTCTGTTTCTTTTTGGATCCAGGATCCAGCTAAAGAACATATAGTATTACGTTTAACTTTCATGTCTCTTTAGAATAGTTTAATCAAGAACAGTTTCCCAACTTTTTTCCCCAATCATTCATTTTCCTTACATTAAATTTTTTTTTCAATTTCTGAAAAGTCCAGGTCATTTGTTTAGCAGAATGTCTTTCAATTTAGATTTGTCTGATTGGTGTCTCATGATTCGATTTGGGCCAAACATTTTTGCCAGGAATATACAACATAGGTAATGCTGTGTCCTTTTGAGTGCATCGTATCAAGCACGAGGCCTATGGTGTCAACTTGTCCCATTTTGGGTGATGTTCATTTTGATTGCTTCAGTAAGACTCTACTTTTAGTAATTTTAAGATTAGAAGAAATAATGTGAATTCTGTATTCCCCATAAAGCCAACCTTGAGATAAGACAAATGGGGTACCAGGTAAAGAGAGCATAATTGACCCCAGTAACAATAATTTATTATAAATCCACTTTCAAGATTTATTCAAGAAGCTTTATATTAACTATTAGGAGACAATTCTTCATGGGTCTCTCACATTTCTGCATGTTTTGTTAGAAGAGGTACTGACTGCTTTTGTTCAGGCTATCTTTTCAAGGATGTTTGTAGTGAATAGCTCAGAAAGATAGAAACAGTGTCTCCCTCCAGAGTAAAAGGTAGGTTTGCTTACAACCCTGAAGATAATGTCTCTCTCCCGAGCAAAGAACAGGCATCCTTACTGCTCATTGTGAAATATTTGCATTTTCTAAGCACAGGTTCCCCTGAGTGTGCAGCTGTCACCTGACTCCCTTTGGGTCACCCTGTGGAATTTGGGGCACCAGCACAAGAAAATGCTCATACTCTGGCGATTGCTATTTCTGTAACTAATACAGTCTTTTGTCTCTGACTCAGGAGTCTTCTATCTTCTGCAAGAATCTATAAAGCTATGGCAGGCTAACTTGTTAGCTTGAAAATAAGGTAGAATCTCAGTCCCTTCACAGTTCAACACTAACTTTCATATTTTGTACAGAAAAGCAAATATACTTTTACTATGAAATATCTGAGATCACATCTCAATATTAAATTCTAGCTTCCTTTAATCATAATTTGATTTATATGAGCTTATCCAATAAAGGGTTCTAGTAAACTTAATTTGATAATATTCTACTTAAAAAAAAATCAGGCTGCTCTATTTTTATTTTACTTTGACAGTATTTTTTTTTTACCTCTACACCAGCAGAGGCATCAAATACAGCTACTGCACCATCCAACACTCTTAGGCAGCGCTCAACCTCCAAGGTAAAGTCCACATGACCTGACAAAAAGATGAAAAATATAACACTTAAATCTTAAAAAAAAGAAAATAATAATAGTAATAACAACAACAATAACACCATATGGCCCAGCAATCCCACTTTTGAGGATATATCCAAAAGACCTGAAAGGAGGCTCTCAAAGAGATATTTGTATACCTATGTTCATACCAAAACTATTCACAATAGCCAAGAGGTAGAAGCAACCCAAATGTCCACTGATGGATGAATGGTATATACAAAATTTAGTACATATACAAAATGTGTTGTATATGTACAATGGAATACTATGCAGGTTAAAAAGAAATACTGTCACATGCTACAGCATCGATGAACCTTGAAGGACTTTATGCTAAGTGACATACGCCATCACAAAACAACAAATACTGTATGACTTCTATTTATATGAGGTATCTAAAGTAATCGATCCCACAGATACAGAAAGTATTGGGTTGTCGGAAAAGTCATGATGTATTTTTTCTGTTTTTCATTGCAAAAATGCGTCATTACTTTTCTGACAACCCAGGGGTGGGAGGAGGAGGCAAAGAAGCGTAGTTGTTTAACGGGTACAGAGTTTCAGTTTTGCAAGATGAAAAAGTTCTGGAGATCTGTTTCAAAACAATGGCAATATATTTAATACTACTGAACTGTACTCTTAAAAATGGTAAATTATATGACACATGCTTTTCACCACAATTGAAAAAAACACACATACACAAACAAAAACTTCAACTGATGCAAAATCTCAGCATTACTGGAACAGCACCATACCTGGTGTATCAATTAGATTGACTCTATACCCTTTCCAGTCAAATGTAACAGCAGCTGATTGAATAGTAATGCCTCTTTCTCGCTCTTGAGCCATAAAATCTGTCACTGTATCTCCGTCATCAACATCTAACCAGGAAAAAGATGACAGTTAGGCTTAATCGCAAGTGCATTTTCTTGGTATGTGATATCCACCTAACAATTTAATTTGCTTTAAGAAAAATTATTTATAAAATATTTGGTTTAATATTTAGAGCCCTTAATCTTTAAATAAATCCTTGTTCAAGAAAAAGCTTTTTCAGAAAGATTTTTCTATAAAAATAATTTTCCCATTAACAACTAAGATTAAAATCTGTTTAAATATTTAAATTTACTGAACCATATACTTCTTTCACTTTGTTCCTAGTTTAACTTTCATTATCCTTTTATCTGATGTTCCTTAGGCCTGATCGCAACAGAAGGCCGAGTAGTGCAATAAAAGAGCACAGACAGACTTAGATTTAAATCCCAACTTTTCCACACTTACTACTCTATAATCCTGAGCTGGTTATTTAACCTAGTTTATAAAATAAGGCTAATAAAGTCAAATTTTCCAGGTTGTCTTAGAATGAAACAAGACAATTTATGTAAATACCAGCTCAGTAAATGGAATAAGATAGAGAAAAAATTCCTCCCAAGTTACATTATCCTTTACAAACCCTTCTCATCACTAAATTTTCAAAAAAAAAGGGAGGGGGATTTATTTGTACAAATACAAATAGTCTTGGGAGAACTTCTACAGCATAAAGGCATGCAGAAAGTTCATCGTGACTAACGAAAGGTCACTGAAATTAATCTACAATAACATTCTTTCATTATGCATTTGATTCTAATTAAATTTATACAGTAAAAGAAATGAAAAAGAGGACTTCCGGTCAAGATGGCATAGTAGATAAACACTGTGCATACCGCCCCTCACAACCACATCAAAATTACAACTAAATTATAGAACAACCATCATTGAGAAGTCCTATAACTAAGGAAACAAAGAAGCAGCCATGTAGAGACTGGTAGGAGGGGCAGAGATGTGGGGCAGGCAGGTCCCACACCCACAGTGTGGCAATCAAGAACTGGGAGGGATGTGATGGCTGCAAAGGTCTCCCCTGAGGAGCGAGCGGTCCCCCAGCTTTACACTGGGCTCCTTAGGCCAGGGCTCCAGTGCCAAAAAGAGAAGTCGCCATAACTTCTGGCTGGGAAAATCAGGGGAGATTGAATCCGAATGAGACAGAGGAATGCTGAAGACCTAGCCATCCTCTGGAGGAGCCCACTCCCAGACTCACCAGCTCTGGGCTCAAGAGCAAGACAGCAGCTCAAAAAGCACCAAGGACACACAGGGAGGAACTAAACCAACTAGCGTCAGGGGGAGGGCTGAAGGGGCAGAAGTCAGGACAGCTCTCTCTGGTGAAAGAAGTGCTGGAAGGTGCCACTGATCCTTTGTTGAGCCTTCTCCCCACCCAGGTGGCCTGGATCAGGTGGGCGTCAAATCTGTGCTCTCCCGTTAATCTGGCTAACACTGTTTTCCCCGCTCTAGTGATTCCAAGACCCTGCCCCACCCAACTCACGCACCCAGCCAAACCTCTTCCAGGGGCTTTTCTACACAAGTGCCCTGCCTCAGCTTGAGCTGTGGACTTTCCTAAAATCTCTTGAAGGTCCACGGCTCTGAACAAGCAGCAGCTGGACTCAGTGTACCCTGTATTTCTTGCTTAGCGGCTCCAAGTCCAGCACAAATAGTGACTGGCCTCAACTTTGTAACTCCCATCAGGTGGCCCCCAACCCTGGCATAAGCAGTGGACAGTCTTGCTTTAAAATGCTGCTTCAACTACATGGCCATGGGCCCAGCACAAGTGTCAGGGGGCCTCAGCTCATATCATGTTGCCCACTAAAGAGTCCCAAGCCCGGACTCGTAGCAGACAGCCCAAGTTCACAGCACAGGCTCTCCAAAACTCCTCTAAGCCCAGCACAAGCAGAAAACAACAGCAAATCACTTTGTAGCTCCTACCAGGCAGCCCCAAGCTGGGCACAAACTGCAGCTGACCTTGTCTTGCACCAGAGCCCCTCCCAAGAGTTTCAAGAACCAACACATCGAGTGGCTGGCTTCAGACCACACTGTAGTACCAACAAACCAGCTCCACAAACAACATACCTAAAGGGTGGACTGAGTTGACACCAGAGCCCCACTAAAGCTACTCCTGCTCTTTGGGGTCAACACTCACACAACAGCTTGTCCACTGTAGTCACGGCCAGTCTCAGTGTGAGGATCAATCCCAACCACTGATGTGCCAACAGCAATCAATGCTCAACTACAACAGGTGGGCACACACAACACACACAAGGCACACACAACACACACAAGGCATCCAGCTCAGGTAACCAGGGAGGCTGCACCATCTGGGACACACAAGACACCTCCTAAATAAGGCCACTCTGCCAAGACTGGGAAACACAGCAAATTTACCTAATACACAGAAATAAACACACTGAGTCAGCCAAACTAAAGAGACAAAGAAACATGTCCCAAATGAAAGAACAGGACAAAGCTCCAGAAAAAGAACTAAATGAAATGAAGACAAGCAATCTATTAGACAGAGTTCAAAACATGGTTATATGAATGCTCAATGAACTTAAAGGAAGAATAGATGAACTCAGTGAGAACTTCAACAGGTATAAAACAAAAAAGAACCAGTGAGAAATGAAGAATATAACAAAAAATACATTACAGGGAATCAATAGATTAGATGAAGCAGAGGATCGAATCAGTGATCTGGAAAACAAAATAGTGGAAAACACCTAACTGAAACAGCAAAAAGAAAAAAGGATTTTAAAAAATGAGAGTTTAAGGGACCTCTGGGACAACATCAAGTGCACCAACATTCGCATCATAGGGGTACCAGAAGAAGAGAGAGCAAGGAACTGAAAACCTATTTAAAGAAATAACAAAAAACTTCCCTAACCTGGTGAAGGAAATTGACATACAAGCCCAAGAAGTGCAGAGTCCCAAACAAAATGAACCCAAAGAAGCTCACACAAAGACATATAATTAAAATACTAAAGATTAAAGACAAAGAGAGAATCTTAAAAGCAGCAAGAGAAAAGCAGTTAGCTACATACAAGGGAGCTCTCATAATATTGTCAGCTGATTTCTCAACAGAAACTTTGCAGGCCAGAAGGGGCTGGCATGAAATATTCAAAGTGATGCGAAGTTAAGACCTACAATCAAGATTACTCTACCCAGCAAGGGTATCACTTAGACTCGAAAGACAGACGAAGTATTTCCCAGAGAAGAAAAAGCTAAAGGAGTTCATCACCACTAAACCAGTATTATAAGAAATGTTAAAGGGACTTCCATAAGAATAAATATATCAAAACTATGAATACGCCTAAGAGGAGTGATGTCAGCAGCACAGCAGCATGAGAGGACCTCCAGGTCTCTCCCCTTAAAGTTACAAGTTGCACAGTTATAATTCAACAAAGAATTCCCTTCAGAATACACCAACACTTCTGAAAGATGCACACATTGGGACCTCTGAAGGCTAGGTTATCGGAGTGAAAAGGGGAGAAGAGACAAAGGACAGGCTGAAACTTCAGATGCAGGGTGGCGCTAGCTGCAGCCCAGGGGATGAATAGCAGTGAAGGGTTGGGGTGCAGCTCACATTGGGCAGATCGGAGGGGCAGAGATGACAACTGAGCCAGGGTGGCCAGTACATATTAAGGCTGAGGTCAGGGGCAGGGAAGCAGTGTAAAATGTGGCAGCATTCCACAAAACACCCTGGACAAAACAGGACAAGGGATCTGCAGATACAGGAACCTGCCACCCCCAGCAGTAAAATCCTTACTTAACAGATTGCAAAAGCCAGAAACAACTCTCCAGCCTAAGTGGTCTGTACGCGTTGCAGCTGAACCCACTAGAAAAAACAGAGCCACAGATGTGCAAACCCACCTCCCCCAGCCCACCCTTCCTCTACCCATTGCAGTGGCAAGGCTGGCGGCTTCTAGCTGCAGGGAGGCAGCATGGAGAAGACACAGGCCAGGAGAACCATGGACTGAATCAGAGAAATGCAAATGAAAACCACACCTGTCACAATGGCTATCAATAAATCAACAAACAAGTGTTGGCGAGGATGTGGAGAAAAGGGAACCCTTGTCCACTGTTGGTGCAAATGTAAATTGGTGCAGCTTCTATGGAAAACAGTACGGAGGTTCCTCAAAAAACTAAAAGCAGAACTACCATCTGACCCAGTAATTCCACTTCTGGGTATTTATCCGAAGAAACCCAAAACACTAATTCAATAGATAGATCAAGATGTGGTACATATATACAATGGAATATTAGTCATAAAAAAGAACGAAATCTTACCATTCGTGACAATGTGAATGGACCTAGAGGATATTATGCTAAGTGAAATAAATCAGACAGAGAAAGACAAACACCATATGATTTCACTTATATGTGGAATCTAAAAAAGAAAATAAACAATACAGCAACAAACTCATAGATACAGAGAACATTTTGATGGTTGCCAGATGGGTGGGGGGTTAGACGGATAGGTGAAAAAGGGGAAGGGGTTAAGAAGTACAAATTGGTAATTACAAAATAGTCATGGGGATATAAAGTATAGCAAAGGGAATTTGGTCAATAATATTATAATAACTACGTATGTGTCAGATGGGTACTAGACCTATCTGGGCAATCACTTCCTAAGTTATATAAATGTCTAATCTGTAGTACACCTGAAACTAATATAATATTGTATGTCAAACTAATTAAAAAACAAAAATTTTTTTATAAAGAAATGAAAAAGATCTGACCTTTACCATTCAAAATTCAAGAACAGAAGTTATCATGGCATTATACTACCTCTACTCATGTCAGCATTAAACCTCTAAAATGCTAGCTAAGTTCTCCATATCATGTTTGTGTGTGTGCATATGTATACATAAATATACAGACACTTATGCAAAGAGGGGAAAATAGCAAAAAAAATTTATCTGTCAGCAACTCCAAATATAATATCCATGTTAAAGAATTATATTAGTGTTGCCAGTTATTCACACAGAACTAACCAAGAAAACAAACATCATTCAGGAGACAAAGAACAAATAACTAACTATGAGTTCCAAATGAGGCAGTAAGTTTTTAAAACACATACACAATAACAAGATTTTTAACAACAATAAAAACTTTATTTCCCATCTCTCTTTATGATTACTCATATGACTAACAAAATCAACATTGAAAAAGTCTGTCACAATTTGGATGGTTTCTAGGCCTCTGGCCTAAACCAGAAAAACACTTCAAAAGATATCTTATATATACATACAATAGAATTACTATTCAGCCTTAAAAAAGAAGAAAATTCTGATACACACCACAACATGAATAAACCTTGAGGACATTATTTTAAATGTTAAATAAGCCAGTCACAAAAAGACAAATACATACGATTCCACTTATATGAGGTATGTAGTCAAATCCATAGGAAGAAAAATGGAATGGTGGTTGCCAGGGGCTGGGGGCTTGATGGAGGGAAAAATGGGGAGTTATTTAATGGTTGCAGAGCTTGGGTTTTGCAAAATGTTTGAAGGTTGGTTGCAAACTGTGTGAATATACTGACACCACTGATGTGTACAATTGGAAATGATTAAGATTGTAAATTTTGTTATGTGCTTTTTACCAAAATTAAAAAAAAAAAGAACTCAAAAGTTGCCTGGACCCACCTCACTCTGAGCCCTTGCTTGAGGGATACAAACTGGGGATGTGAGGGAAGGATTCTTATCAGATTTGTGACACAATAGAGGAAGCCTAACAATGTTACACGCTTTGCTGTCTGTTATATCTCCAAATACATAGCAGTAATTCTATGAGAGGGTCATGTGCTTGATATTTAGGAATTTATCATCATAAAGATTATAATCCTGGTAGGAAAAGAACACCCAGGATTAGAGTCTTCATTTGAAATGCACTCTATTGAGAACTAATTCCAAGGATCCAGAGAAATGGTTTTCAATACAGTGCATTCCAAAATCACTGTGGAGTTTTGGAAAAAGATATTCATTTCCGCTTCTGCTATTATGGACCTGATGACCTCCATCTTAAATTTCAAAACCAATTGTTTTACTAGAGGTAAAGAAAGGCACTTCATAATGATAAAAGTATTGATTCTTCAGAGAAACATAACAATTAAATGTATATGAGTCAGAGTTTCAAAATATATGACACCATCCAGACTTGCTAAACATCCAGGCTGTGCCACATACTTGCTAAGTCTTCATTTCCAGAGTGGAACACAGGCCTTGTTATTTAAAAACAGAACAACAACCAGAAAAGTTACATGGGGTTTCAAGTGTGAATGCCTGACCAAGAACCACAGTTTTTCCCATTAGAATTACAAAATAAATTCAAAATTTAGGTAAATACTACCACCACTGTGGGTTAAGGATTAACGAAATCCTTTCTTCCTCTGCATGAGAATTTGACCTCTGGTTAACTTTCTGGTTCTTTTCTTCTAGAAACCAGAAAATAGAAGTATGCCAACTATGTATGCCAACATATCTTATGGAGAAAATTAATTTGATTGGTAAGCTACATCTGAATTGGGAAGAACTGTAAATGAATTAGAAATACTTGATGGGAGATACGTAGCTTTAGGCTTCCCTGAGTGGGGTACAGCATGTCCCTTGTGGGAAAACTGGCAGACAGCCCACAAAGCCGTAACAACAGATAGTCATTTCTAGGGGGGGCATGAGTCTTCTAAGCCAGGGTGGCTCCTGTGAATCGTTACTATTTAACTCAGTTATCACTTTGGGCTAGCCAAAAAGATAGCTCCTAAGTAGCATGTGGGCTGTTATATAAGAACCCCTACAGAAAGAAACACCTATCGCTGGTCCACTGGTAAACTATGGTTCTTGTCCTATAGCCTGAGCAGACCAGTGCCAACTGTGGCCCAAGTCTTATGAGTCTGAGTGTTTAGCTGAACCTCGGAAGACCCTTTGGTGGATGCTGCAACTACCTTCTCTTTATGTTGTGGTTTAGACATCAGTTCCTCCATGCCATACCCAAGATCTCTAGATTGACTCCTTAATCAAAATGTTTTCCAATGATGGTTTTGCTAACCGGGGGGTGGGGAGAAGAGGAATCCATTCTAACCTCCCAGAGATCTTGTGTATCCAGAATAGTACAATATTCTTTCTGTGGTGGTAGTTTTGCCTGCATCAATATGAGCCATAATTCCAATATTACGGATTCTGTTCAAAAGAGGGGGAAAAAAAACATGTATTATAAATTTACAATTTACTAAAATTGTAAAACCCAACTGTCTATGCTGTACAAATTCTGAAGCTGGTTAGTATTTCAACAATTTATATAATGGTGTAAAAACTAGAAAAATGGAAGACATACCATTACCACATTACTCTGACAAAATAGGTAAGAATAATAACAAGAGAGCTAACTGCAGTCTTGTGACTATATTTATTTCTACGAAAAGCGTGCTGTTAACTACATTAAATTTTTTAGCATTCAACTGAGAAAACAGCTTTTAAGATACATACCAACATCTATTTACAATTAGCTAGGGCAAAAGGTCACAGAAATGAGAGCATTCACTAACAATGCTGAATTAAGCCCATGAGAGAAACCTATAACTTTTCATGGCAGCCTATGGAAAACACAGTATCAATGACAGTACTTACTTAGCTATAGGAGGGTTAATGATGGATTGAAGGGATTTGATATCATTTCCTATTAAACCTAATGGAAAGATATTAAAATTAAACTGTTAAAGAAATTTTCCTTTATAAAGACATTAAAATAATTTTAAGCAAATACTGTAATTCCAATTAAAGTAAAATCCAAATAAAACTCTCAATAACTTCAAATTTATTTTCCTACAATCTCTAAAGGAAGACTATGGATGACAATAAAACAAGGCAGTTTTATAATATCAATTTCTAGATCACATCCTTAGAAAACTATAGATTTACCCCAATCTCTACTACTTTCTACAATTCAATTTATTATAATAGAATGTAGAATTAGAGTTAATGTTCATAACAATAATCTTAAGGCAGTAGAAGATCTTGAACCAAAGAATATAAAATGCACAGTTCTGTAAGCCTGCACTGTCAAGGCTTGAAGAGCTGAGTGACCCTCCTATCAGCAGATAATTAATTTTTGTACAATTTGGAACCTACCTTCCTTCAGCAATCCTAAGGACACAGTACCTTTAAAGACGGCCTAGGAAGTATCACTAAACAGAAGCTGTAATAATCTAATACTTCTAAAAGGCCACGTAGTATTTCTGGAATAAAAAGTCCATAATGACTTACTTCATGCTTACCATGTATTTTACTTGTAATATTGAAGCAACAATGCAATTACATTTATAAGCTATACCTTCCTGCTATTTAAACCAGCTCTCCCAAATTTCTATAATAAATTAAGAAGAGTTCTATTATATTTTGAAAACCTCACAAAGGTTTGAAGATGGAAAGGTAGTCTGTACTGCTACAGATAAATCTGCAAGAACAAAATACAGAAACCTAGATACACACAATACTGCAGGCCATTAAATTCACATGCCCTTAACAGGTTACACAATCAGTATATTTAGCCCATTTTTCCTAACATAACACAGATGGTAATGAGAACAGCAAAAAAAAGAAACCAGTTTCATTGAGTTTCCCATATGTCTGCTTACTTCAAACACAGAAAGGATATTCAGAATTGGGAGCAGTCAGTACCTCAGCCTTCTAATTTTTAAGTCATCTAACCTAAACTATCCCAAATATATTTAACCAAACTACTCTTTTTTTTTTTTTTTAAATTGGGTAATTGGGGGGATGGGAACAGGGGAATTGGGGGAAGGGGAACAGATAGGTTGCTGTCGTTTTGTTCTTCAGTCTAGTTGTGAAGGATGTTGCTTCACTGGCCCAAGTTGGCACCATCATTGTGCTCTTCCCGGGTGAGGCAGATCAGTTGCCGGCTTCTGGACGGCCGCTCACTGCGGCT
>NW_017731405.1:4572963-4582501 GCF_001890085.2 Hipposideros armiger | reverse complement strand
GATTCTCCAATACTGTTCCCTCCTCCAATTCCCCAATAAAATCTTAAAAAAAAAAAAAAAAGGAGCCACTATTTGGTTGGAGACCACTCCCTAATAAGGGAGATGCTTACAAATGAGACAGAAATGGGGGATTGGGGGGAAGAAAGAAAGGAGGAGGAGAGGAGGAAAGATGGAGAGGGAAGAAAGCAAACAAGCAGTTTAAGTAAATGAGAAGAATTTAACAGTATTACCTGGTAGGGAACTGTAATGTCTTCCAATAGACACATGTGGCTTTAATTTTTTTAAATTTGCTCTTATTTTGGAGCAATACATATTCTAGTGGAGAAAAAGAAATGACATTAATTTTACCTTAGCATGACTTATTACAGTAGTTTTAACATCATAACTATGTTTTGTCAGAGGACAAAATACTTTGAATCTCCTTAAAGTAGTCTCTTTGTTAACTCCAATTCTTTTAAAAAGTGCCAACCCAAATTACACTACAGGAAAGAAAAAGAATAAAATTAGTACTGGTTTGCTATTTAGAGCTGACCTTGGGTGCTGGTTCTCCTAGACCTATGGCATTAGCATCAGAGGGAACTTGCTGGAAAGGCAAACTCTCAGGACCCACTCCCCAAACAAAAGAATCAGAAACTCTAGGAAGGGGGTCGAACAATCTGTGTTTTAGCAAGCCCTCCATATGATTCTGAGAGCTACACTTTGAGAATGAAGATCCTGAAGTTTCCAGAGAGAGTCATAAAGGTTAAAAAGGTCTCTCACCCTGGATATTCTCTGGTTCTCCTCTACAGCTGCTAAGAGCTGGTAGGGGTCATGGACTCTAAAACCATCAGCTGTTTTCAGGATTTATGACAGTGGCTATACATTAGAATCACCTGGAAAGCTTTTTAAAAAACATTTGCAGTGAAGGAAGGGATTGGCATTTTAAAAGTTCCTCAGGCATCTTCTCCAAATGTTCCCCCAGAGTCTTAATATTCTCCATACCAATTTATTCCTAGACCACTAGATATGTATTTAATGGCTGACAATATATTTGGAAGTGTTACAGTTAGTGTATGTAAGGTTTTTGAGCTGCCACATCTGCCTTTTATGTTATCATGGAATGCATGCCTGTGCCTTCTATATTATTTCTACATTAGTTACCAAGCTTCTGGCAATAAAACACTATTATCCTAAGAAAATGTTTCAGGAGTAGAGACTCAAAGTGATCAAAATTTCCCCTGCAGAATGACCAATGTAAGACAGTATCTACCTGTCACAGGGTGTATAATCTGAAGGCATCACCAATGAAAACACTGAAGAAGAACCGTGTAAGTCCTTGGGCCACTAATGACCTCAAAATGAAATACATAAATAGGTATTCTTCAAAATGCTGCACAGATGATTTTAAAGTAGCAAAATAAATGTATAAACTAATGATACAGCATGCTTCTTCTTGGTTACAGGTTCTCCCATACTCCCTGTTAAGAAACTGCCGCAGGGCCGGGTGAATGGTTCAGTTGGTTAAGAGCTCGCTTGGGAACACCAGCTCTCAGCAGCAGGGCCGAGGTTCGGATCCTACATTAAGGCCAGTGATGCTGCACCCTCTACAGCTAAGATGATGAACAACAGCTCGACCTGGAGCTGGGCTGCTGTGAGTTGCTGGCGATGGCGTAGGCTGCAACGGGGCTGCAGTGGGCTGACATGAGCTACATGAGCGGCCGACAGCCAGCAAGAGCTGCCTGCCGTGAGCAGCTGTGAGCGGCCGACCAAGGACTGGCAACCGATTGCCTCACCTGGGAAGAGCGCAATGATAACACCAACATGGGCCAGTGAAGCGATGTCCTCCACAACTAGACTGAAGAACAAAACAGCAATTTGTCTACCTGTCTGTTCTCCTTCCCCAATTCCCCAACGCTGTTCCCCTCCAATTCCCCAATAAAACCTTAAAAGAAAAAAAGAAACCACTGCAGGTAAATATACTAGTATATACTATGCCTTTGGGGGCATAAAGAAACTGAAGTTGTTGAAGTACATTTAATTTTACAAGAAAAGCTTACATTAATGTGCAACCTGGACATTTTCTTATGATTCACTGCAAATATCCTCAAGACGGACAACATCTTGGCCCTCTAAACTGTTATTCTCTGAAAAAGAAATATACAAAGTTTAACTATTACATGTAAGACATATAAGAAAGGCATATGTAATATATGTGGTAAAATGTATTACTTTTAAAAAATAGGAACAATATTTTTAGCTATCAAAAGCAAACACACTACTCAGAAAATGAAAATTCTGACTAAAGATGAGAAATATGGTTCTCAAGCTTCAGATGTCCCTAATTTTTTTCAGTACACTTTAATTCTTCAAGCAAGATATGAAGGTATCATAGAAAGATTTACTGAAATTACAAAAATATATCTTACCAACCAAAATTTTAACGTAAATGCATAGAATTAAGTATTGAAAGTTAGGCATCTATCTACATGTTGGTATTTTCTCATTGGCAGTATAACCTTTTGGTTTATCTGTATATTCTGATTTTTCTACCATAAATATGTAAAAATAAAATCATGTAAAATATACAGAAGCAAGTCCTCTTTTATAATTATAGAAACTAAGCATCTTTAGTTTTAAAGTATTTAATAAATATTCACTATGTTTCAAGTACACTATCAAAGTTATGAAAAATACATCAAAGCATCTGACTGAACGTGGGAGAGACAAGTAAACAGATGTTACACCATTGTGCACCATGTTATGTAAGAAGCCATGTCAAACTCATTATTATTCCTTCTAACTCTACTTTTTTCTGTATCTTAAGACAGAAACATTCACTACCCATATTCACGAAGTCACCAAATCCTTTTGATATTCTTTCCTAAATACATGTTGAATCCATTCCCTCTTCTTCACTTCTAATGCCAAATTTCAGTATGTTTGCAAAATCATGCATTAATATCTATTCTAAAATAGAACAATGGATTCTAACACAACAGAATACAAAAAGCTCACGGATATGGTTTGATTCCACATTACAACTAACCTTTAACCACTTGTCAAAACCTGGTATAGCATCTAAGATAGTCCACAATTTTCTGAAAATATTAAAATAATCCTCCCTTTCCCAACCACATATACATGTATATATGAGACTGAATTTTCTTTATACACCACAACCAAAAATAAAAAATCCTACAGTAACATATTAAACGTAGCAGCAGATATGAGATGCCAGCTGTTTTCTATAAGCAGGTCATTAAAAGAGACTTACAAAATTACAAAGCAATGTAAAACACTTCAAACTAAATTATTTTTGTTTTGGAAAATATAGGCATTTTTCACAAAACTATGTTGCTTACACTAATATTTACTGGATTTATTATTTTAAAATGAATTACTATTTTAAACTTTAATTTCTAATATTCAAATATCAATTATAATCTACATAAACAAAACTCTCCGGAGTTCTGAATCATTTTTAAAAATGTGAAGGGTTCCTATAGACCAAAAATTTTGAAAACTTATTCCAATGCCACGTTTCCCAAAGAGAATGCCTGTGATTATTTTAGATAACAGAAAAAAATGTTTACTAACTATTAGAAAAGATAGTCGACAAAACCTGTGATTTTGTAGAAAGTGTTGCTTAAAATGAAGTTAAATTTACATAAAACTGTTAATTAATTTATGGAAAAATATTAAGTAAATAATGGCACAGGTGACATTCAGATGTGACCAGTCTTAAAAGGTAGTACTCAAATCAATCACTCAAGTGGAAAATACTGCTTTAATCCATTCTTTACACATATCCTTCAAATAAACAACCTTATCTAGTCACTTCCCTACTTAAAAACCTTTTAACATGACAAATCTGTCCCCAGTACCGTCACAGCTTTGAACTCTCCTACTCTATAAGGGAGCTCTAGCCAAAACTCCCCGAAACACCATGCTCTGACACCTCACGTCTTTGCGTGCAATGGTGCTACAGCCTGAAAGCAGTCCTAGCATTCCCAAAGCCCCGTACCTGATAATTTCTACTCAATCTTCAAGTCCTAGCTTGGAAGCCTTTCCTAATTTCCTATAAAGTCTCAATACTACCTTCTCTATGTTTTTATAGCACTTGGAACTTACAAATATAGTCTTTACAAGTTACCTCCACTACTGTGAGCTCCCCAAAAGGAGGGATCTTTTACCAGCAGTTCCTAGCGCAACGCCTCAATTTTTCTGACCTATAATCATTTATGGCCCTCTAACTTATTCTCCCCTATGGGTCAATGTGCTTCAACGAAAATGGTTTCCTATTGGTGCTACCAGGTGAGTTATTCTATAAAGCCCAGAACTCCTTAGGCTTTGGAGAATACATAAGTGCTCAATAAAAGTTGTTTAACACCTGATAATATAAGAAGGACTGTTGCATCCTTGAAAGTCTGCGGTGTCCAAGGCGGAGCAGAGTCTTAGGCACGCGGGAGTCGCACGGTGCGGTTAGGTACCCACCTGGTACTCAGTCGCATGCCGGAGTCCGGCTTTTTCCTGCCTGCCTGTTGACAGCAGGAGGTGCGGGCCTCCCCAAAGTCTGCAGAGGCCTGCCGTCGCAACGTTCGCCTACTCCAGCGAACGCCCAGGTACCTCCAAAAGACAACCTAGATATTCAGCGCTCTGTCCATTCTGAACGCCGCGCCTCATCACTTCCGGCGGTGCACCACTCAAATGCCTCCTTCCAACAACTTCCGCCCTTCTCGCTAGAAGGGTACAGAGGCTCGGAACCGATGCGTCGCGCTTTTGGTGGAGTCGGTCGTTTCAAAAGTCTCTCTTTCCTGTCGCCAGTTGCGTGGAGAAGGCTCGCGACTTTCTGAGACCCGAAAGTTGAGAGCTTTTTCGCGCCGCGGGGACTGCGCCTGGCGTCTGGGCGGTCGTAACCATGGTGAGGAGGATCTCTCGGGCGCTTGCGACCTAGGGCGTCTGAGTTGGTGGGGTCCGGGGGCCCCAGGGCGCTGGGGCGGGATGTGAGCCGTGGTAAGACGGAAGTGAGGTACTGCTGAAGGGAATGAGGGTAGACTCCGAGGGATCGGCTCGGTGGGGTGAAAAGAACTTCACATTGGGGACACAGAAATGGGGTATTTGTCAGAGCACAGGCTTTGAAACGACACAGGTTCAGTCTGTTAAATTCTTGCTTTCGTCACTTGGCCTTCCGTGCCAGAACCTAGTGATAACCATATACCGTAGGCATTAATCCATCACCTCATTTTACTGCTGAGGAAACTGAAGGCATGCCTTGCCACGAGCCAAGCATCTGATGAATTGCGTAGCCGGGCTTACAGCCCAGATCTGACTACCAGATCCTTTCTATTACATCTCATCTGTTTCCTCTGCAAAATGACATTCCACTTACCTTTCTCATGGTTGCTGCAAAATTTGTGACAGCAGTTGAAAACACCACCTGACACGTAGTACGTTGTTGTTACTTTATATTATTCTCCTTGCTGGAGTTAGCTGTGTATCATTTTATTTTGCAGTCTTAAAATCCAAATGGATGGAGCTGCGTGTTAAAACTAATACAAAATTGGCGTATAAAAGAAAGTAGGCACTTAAAAAGCAAAAGGGGATCCCATATATTGCTGGTGAAATGCAAAATAGTACAGCCACTTTGGAAAGCAGATGGCATATGTCCACACAAAGTTATGTGCACGTTTATTTGCTAAAAACTGAAAACAACCCAAACATCCGTCGCTGGTCAGTGCATAAACAGTGGTATACCCATATATGGAAATACTACTTGGCAGTAAAAAGGAGTCAAGTACTGATAGATGCAACAATGAGGGGGAATCGCAAAATTTTGCGAAGTGAAGCTAGATCCAAAAGGCTACATACTGTAGATTCCATTTACATTTCATTCTGGGAAAGGCAAAATTAGAGCGATAGATAGCAGATAGGAACTGGGAAAAGAGGACTGACATCAGATTGACACAAGGCAACTTTCTTGGGGGATGGAAATATTCTTTATCTTGATTTTGGTGGTTTACACAACTGTATAGTTTGTCAAAACGTACAATTGTATATCTATATCCCAAAAGGTACAGTTAATTGTAAATTGAAATCGTACTTCAATAATACTGACTTAAATTTTTTAAAATTAAAAGTATGAATGATGATGTTATTGAAAAACTAGATTACTGATGTTCAGAAAATGGAGAGATCCTGAATCAGATCATCCCTTTTCTGGCTCATTGGATTTGGGACAGTTCCCTTCAGTGAACAGTAACTTCCCTGAAATTACAAATGTAGATCCTGAAGCCTCATAGCATCCAGATAAAAATTTCTTTAACTTATATCATGTGAATAGGCTTAATACTGCAAGAGTTATTTTAGCAAGAGAACATGTGAGTGACAAAAAGTCTTCTATATATTCATATGCTGCTCAAAAGAAATTAAACGTTTCTTGGATCTTTATAGCCACAAAATGAACATATTGAGTTGCACCGTAAGCGCTATGGCTATCGTTTGGATTACCATGAGAAAAAAAGAAAAAAGGAAGGTCGAGAGGCTCNGCCACAAAATGAACATATTGAGTTGCACCGTAAGCGCTATGGCTATCGTTTGGATTACCATGAGAAAAAAAGAAAAAAGGAAGGTCGAGAGGCTCATGAACGTTCAAAGAAGGCAAAAAAGATGATTGGTCTCAAAGCTAAGCTCTACCATAAACAACGCCATGCTGAGAAAATACAGATGAAAAAGACGTAAGTGATCCTTTGTTGTAGCAAGTTAACGTATTTCCAATGACTTTTTAAAAATAATCTTGAATCCTTTTCCTTCTTGGTAGTATCAAGATGCATGAAAAGAGAAACACCAAACAAAAGAATGATGAAAAGACTCCACAAGGAGCAGTACCTGCATATCTACTGGACAGAGAGGGACAGTCCCGAGCTAAAGTACTTTCCAATATGATTAAACAAAAACGAAAAGAGAAAGCGGGAAAATGGGAAGTCCCTCTGCCCAAAGTTCGTGCCCAGGGAGAAACAGAGGTATTAAAAGTTATTCGAACAGGAAAGAGAAAGAAGAAAGCGTGGAAGAGGATGGTTACTAAAGTCTGCTTTGTTGGAGATGGCTTTACTCGAAAACCACCTAAATATGAAAGATTCATCAGGCCAATGGTAAGTCCCTTGCAAGAGTGCAGAGGCTTAAATAGTAGTTCCTGTGTTAAACTGGATAAAGTATATTATAATATCCTGAAATTCCTAAAATTAATATGAGAAACAGGTTGAAAGACGTTTTCAGGCTATTTTTAAGACATTTATAGGGATTGCTTGGTACTTCTCCACTACTGTCAAGAATCTTGTCTTCAGCTTCATAAGAGATTTAAGATGAAAAAAGAATTTTCATTACATTAAGATGAAAAAAGAATTTTCATTACATTGTCCGTGAATCTTGACTTTTAAATATGACATATTAGGATCATTTTCCACATGAAGTCATTTTACTCATTCAATAGGTGATCTATATGTTTGACACTTGTATGAGAACATTTGAAAACTTGAGCAGGACTTCTTTTAAGTCAGTTTTGGTTTAGTAAGGGAAGTCTCTTAATGTTTTTGAAAACAGTATGCAATCATTGAAAAAATAATATAAAAGTGGGACCTGACTGTTGTCAACAGTGATGGTCAAAACCAACCTGCCCCCAATATAACTGAAGTTACATTTTTGCAAACGCCTTTAAACAGACTGAATTACTCTCCCAAAGGGATATCCAGCCTACTTACAAAAACAAATAACCAGAGAGGGAAGTTAGNGAAAGCGTGGAAGAGGATGGTTACTAAAGTCTGCTTTGTTGGAGATGGCTTTACTCGAAAACCACCTAAATATGAAAGATTCATCAGGCCAATGGTAAGTCCCTTGCAAGAGTGCAGAGGCTTAAATAGTAGTTCCTGTGTTAAACTGGATAAAGTATATTATAATATCCTGAAATTCCTAAAATTAATATGAGAAACAGGTTGAAAGACGTTTTCAGGCTATTTTTAAGACATTTATAGGGATTGCTTGGTACTTCTCCACTACTGTCAAGAATCTTGTCTTCAGCTTCATAAGAGATTTAAGATGAAAAAAGAATTTTCATTACATTAAGATGAAAAAAGAATTTTCATTACATTGTCCGTGAATCTTGACTTTTAAATATGACATATTAGGATCATTTTCCACATGAAGTCATTTTACTCATTCAATAGGTGATCTATATGTTTGACACTTGTATGAGAACATTTGAAAACTTGAGCAGGACTTCTTTTAAGTCAGTTTTGGTTTAGTAAGGGAAGTCTCTTAATGTTTTTGAAAACAGTATGCAATCATTGAAAAAATAATATAAAAGTGGGACCTGACTGTTGTCAACAGTGATGGTCAAAACCAACCTGCCCCCAATATAACTGAAGTTACATTTTTGCAAACGCCTTTAAACAGACTGAATTACTCTCCCAAAGGGATATCCAGCCTACTTACAAAAACAAATAACCAGAGAGGGAAGTTAGTGGTGTTATTGTAGCTCTCAACCTGAATAATTTTTAATAGATTAAAAATGTTGTCAGCCTGTTTCTATAAAGTTCTGTTGGGACAAAGCCATGCTAGTTCAGAATTTACATATTCTCTATGGCTACTTTTTTCTGCAGAGTTTGAGTAGTTGTAACAGGGACCATATGTCTGGGAAAGCCTAAGTATCTGGTCATTTACAGGACATTCACCCATCCCTGGACTCCCCTTGTTTTGATTTCATAGTCATAATCTTCTAAATACATTTTGGTAACCTTAACAATTCTACAGGGAGAAAATATACCAGTCAGGCTGTTCTAGGCTTTCTGTAGCTTCAGATATATTTCATATTGTGAATTATAATCAGGTGGCATTCTGATGGTGTAAGTTTCTTAACCAGCTTAATTAATGAGTCCTTTAGTAAGAACTTGATTTACATAGTATCATTTTCCGCCTACCTCTATATAGGTAAACATCAAATTTAAGAGATTGCAAAGTATTGTGATTTTTAAAGTGCTACACTCCTAAAAACTGTATCTAGGTGACTGTGGCCTCTTGTCTCTGGGCTCTATCAATGCAGTGAAAGTTGGCAACCCATCTGCTTTTCCATCATCTAAATTAGATGAGGTATACAAAGACTTGGAATCGGGATGCTTAAGTATGATTCCATCCACACACCATTTAACCTGGGAACAAGTCATTTAACATGCCAATCCTTGTCTTATTGTTTAAAAAAAAAAAAATAGGGGAAGTTGTGTTTATCCTTTAACTATCAGGTTTTTAGTCTCGAATTAATTGTAAGTATTTTTATTTGATGCCTTAAGATTTGATATTTAATCCATGCTTTTTTTTCTTTTTTGGGGGGGAGACTATTGGAAAAGATAAGCAAAAAAGATCATTACTCATCAGTGCTAATATTTTGGACTCAACCATTCTTGTGTTTGACTTAACTAGGGCTTACGTTTCAAGAAGGCGCATGTAACACATCCTGAACTGAAAGCCACCTTTTGCCTGCCAATACTTGGTGTAAAGAAGAATCCCTCATCCC
>NW_017731405.1:4560022-4572273 GCF_001890085.2 Hipposideros armiger | reverse complement strand
ATACAAATAACTCCTTATAATTATTGAAGACTACGCACCAATCAAGAAAACAGCCTTTACTGTGATGTTTCTGAGTACTACCAAACAGCAGTCAAGAGAATTATTTATTCTATTGTAAAAAAACATTAAAATGGCCCTCTTTTACAAATTGGTCTTTATTTTTGGGTCTGTTTAGCATGTAGATGTTTATGAAATTTAATGTTAAAAAAGCAGTTATAGAGATATCCTACTTCATCAGTATCTGTATTAAAAAGTGGGTACTTAGCAATGCAGATCTGTCATTAATGGAAAAGCCAGTATAGTTAAAAACACCTTTTATCATAAGGGTTAATGCACATTAAAATGTGAGGCCTAGGCTATGAAACTGTCATGTCTCAAACTTTTACGTGAAGTCTCTTCTACCTCATTATTCACCATTAATCCTAAGAAATGCAGCATTAACAACATGGTAACATTGGTTAAGTTTATAACGTATTCACATTAAAAATATACAAGAAAAGGCACACTAATTCAAAAGAACTTCTTTAGATAAATCTCACCTCTAATCCTTAACTACTTCAGACAGTGAATATTTTGAACATTTTTTCTCTCATAGTAATAACTACTTAGAACTGTATTTTCTACTCAAAACATTTAAAAAATGCACCAAAATGTTTATACTTTTAGCTTTCTGAACTTAGGGTAGTATATTTTTATTTTTAGAATGGCAAAAATTTGTTTAAATAATTCCAAGTAAAATAGTTTTAAAAAGAAAGATTGTACTGACGCCCTTAAAGAGAAATATATTTGTAGTTATTTATACAATATAAGAAATACCATGTTTTAGGGTTATAACTAGGTCAAAGCACTTTTGTGATGAATTATATGTTTGTGGCTTTGAGCTTTAGGGTGTCCATATTAATCTATAACACATTGTTTTAAATTCTGTTTATTTTATAGTCTGTCTTGAAGGTACAACCAAACTGTGCCTGCAACAAAATCGTTTTAAGTCTAAACAAATTCAGTCAATATCTAAACACATCTTCAATAAAATTAGAGAAAAGGGAAAGAATTTTAAAACACAGACCAGGAAACAATCACAAAATATAGGTTTAATTTTAAACTTAAAACAAAACAAAACAAAACAAAAAAACCAAACTACCAAGAAAACAAGAGTACTTCGGTAAGACTTGCTATTCTGAATAATGTAATATCTTTTCTAAGTTCTTTAAACAGTAGAAGTTTTAGAACACAGACACTTAGGAAAAGAAAGGCTAGTTCCTTGGGCATGACTATCCAGTATGATACAATTACTTCAGGATGACAGAAGCTGAACCTTTCTTACAATTAGATTTTAACAAATGATTTGCCACTAATAGAAATGGGGAATGTGTGAATGACTTAAGTTTTGGAAGGTGAAAGCAAAAAAAGCAACTAAAGTTAAGCTCTTGATACTATAGAACTGAGGTTTGCTTATTTTTTAGAACCAAAAAGTAAATCATCTTGTACAAAGAAAGCTTGATATTAAGTCTACAAACAGAAGCATAACTAATCACACCCATGAAATACTGGATAACACCTTAAACACCATATTGCTGTTAGTGGTCATACAAGGCAGAAATGTACTTCTAAAATACTGTTACACAGATGACTAATGTTAGTATAAATTATTTACATTAAGATCTGTTTTAGTTTGCTGGTGTAACCAAATTTTTTAAGGTAATCCCTAAGGGTAAAATAGAACATAAGAGGAGATATTAGATATTAGGTAAAGACTCCATTTGACGCAATCATAAACCTTCAAGATATTTTTCTCAAGTCACTGAAACCACTTTAGGTAGTGTTCTGGTGGTGAGCTAAAAGTGAACCATTAATCACTAGTAATTGTTACCCTTGCCAAGATAATTCTCTGTAGTTAATGGAAACACCACGAATACAGACACATTTTAAGCAGATGACACATTCTGTCATGCTATTTGATTTTATAAAAAAAAATCATAATAGATCCTCTTAACTTTAAAAGTTGTAGAGGAGCTTTATAATAAATTCTTAAATATACTTATTCTGTGATGTCTAGCGATTGAATAATTTAAACTTGAAAGGAGAACTAAAATTTTGCTAATTACTATCTGCTTTATATTACACAAGGAAATATATATGTATTTACACAAACTGAAGTAAATTCCCTTCTCCACAAATAAGACTTCTAAACAGAAAAAAAACAATTCACAAAGGACTATAGAATATGACTAGATACTCGACTAGCTGGTTGAAATCAGACTTTAGTTCTGATTCTGAAAGTTTTTCTAATAATGCCTTGCAAAAACTACAAGTATCTGATTAAGTTTTACTTCGATTCCTTATTGAGGATAAATTTTGTTATAAATTTTATACTCATTTACTTAAAATGAAAATGTTACTGAAGTGAAAGTTAGGTTTTTCCATGTGACCTAACTTTCTTTACCACCCATAAATGACAAAATAACATTTTCTGTCAGTTAATATGTAATAATTTTCTGATGTGCTAAACAAAGTTTTCAAATTGCTTAAAATGCATTTCTTGTTTAAGAATAAACTAAACAAGTTTAACAAGTATAAATTTAAACTGTTAGTTCCCAGTTAGCATGTATGAATTAAACATTTCTTTTTTGTAAACTCAGCAACTATATTCACACATTAAGAGTTGTCAGTGAGCTCAATCTTATTAAACTACACCCTTTTAAAGAAAAGTATTTTAAAGACAACAATGAACAATCCAAGTAAAAAAGTAAAACATCTAAGTGTTAGATTTTTATCTATTAAGAAATTAAAAATGGTTAAGAATTTACTAAATCTTATCATTTCCCTATTTGTGGAATTAACAAAAGTTTCTCTCAATGTATAAAACAGCATAAACGTTTGATACATACTAGTATTACTCTTACTTTTTCTTTCACTTTTTGAGCATTTTTTTGAGAAAAGAAATGGCCAAAGTGCTTTAATTTTCATTTAGCATGATAATCTGGCTTACCTCTGACCAATAAAGAAAATGTGGGGATACAAGTAAAATTTTACATGAACAGGAGGGTTTGCTATGTTGCCTGCTTACAGATTTTAACTCAGATCTTTCTAAAATACCAAAAAAACAAAATTAATGACATCACCTGACTGTGGACTGAAAAACCTTTAATATCAATCCTTAGTACCTCAAATAACAAAAGGTCATAAACACATTTTTTCATGTAAGGGCCACGCTTGTTTTTAAAACAATCTAAATGGTCTCAAAGCATTCTCCAACTTAGGTGCAAAGTTGAGTGTACGTAATACTTCCAAAGAGTAGGACTGTTTCAAGATTCTCTTTGAAGTCTAAGAATAACCACTTTGTTCATTTCTAAATAAATCATAAAAGTTAACAATTGAGGATTTTTAAAAAGTTTTCCTAGGCAAAAGCCTTTGCTATGGCAACACACTGAACATACACAGGTTGGCTTGTAACCTGTCCTCACAGAACAAACACAGTGAGCAAGACCAAAGGGATAACCAAAGCCACCAATCTGATTTACACGCTTGTAACTACAGTTCCTAGGGCAGTTTTAATTCTTGCCATTTAGGTCTAAGATTGTGGGGCGCAGTTTCATACCTACCCAAAAATGGGTGCCAAGGGCATAAGCTGGCAGGCAAGCAGGTAGATCTTTTGACAGGCATCACTCCACAAGTTACGGAAGTGGATGAAAGCTGAGGGGAATATAAGATTCTAGAATAAAGGCAGTGGCAGGATTAAGGAGCAGTCTTAGGAAGGGTCCTCGCACTTCTGAAGTACACATGTTAACTAGGTGAGGACAAAAGTATAGTCCTCAGCTTCAAATGAAATTTTAAATCATTGTATCAGTACCTACATGCCAGGGTTAAATCCCTAGCAGTACTGTTAATATCAGATGCTAGAAAGAGTTGGAAACAATTTGTACCTTTCCACAGACATTGAAGTCAAAGGAAGAAACAACACAACTATGAGTTAAGAGCTCAAGATACCACCCTCATAAACCTCTGACTATAAATTTCTGTTATTTGTGCTCTCATTTACTGAAAGTTACATTTATGCTAATTTAATGATGTTTTTGTTTAGGCATGCCTACATTGTTTAAAAATGATGATTAGTTTTGATATTTAAGCTAAAACTTCTAGAACTCTCATCAAGTTTACTATTAAAACCCTCAATATAAAAGAGTTCCGTGAACCTCACAAGTAATGGAAAGCCTACTACTTTGTTTTTTAGTTTATATTTTTTTCTGAAATATTAATGGTCAGATGTGCCCCCAACTGCTGAAGAAAATATAGTATGATCTGGTTTCCCAAAATCGAAACATGGTTAATAAAAATAAAAAACTGCATTTACACAAAATAGCCTGAAAAATTAAAAACAATGGTGAATCCTAGAGGTCCTAAGGGGGAGGGGAAAACTGCATCATAAATAAGCTCAAATTGAAATTTTGGAATTTTTGTCCTGTGCCCCATGCTATTTATTACCAGTTTTAAAAAACAACAATTATGTTACAAAGAAGAGGATTTGTCATCTGCATTTCTTCTTCATTCAGGTCAGCTTGGCTTTCTTCTTAGCAGGTCCTTTATGCCCCTTGGCCTTTCTTCTTAAATTCCGCCTGTCTACAACAGGCACTTCCACTTCTATTTCCTCTGAGCTGCTATCCACAGTTTTTTCTGTTGATTGTGTAAACTGATCCAGTTGCTCAGAAGATGCTTCTGACTGCTCCTCTGACTGGTTCTTCTGTCCAGCATTCTGTGAAAATGGCACATCTTCAAGTTCAACCTCTATCAAAGAACTCTGAGGAAGAGCTGTAGATGTTTCCTGGGGTTCAGGTACCCCCTCCTCGCCCTGGTCTTCCAATGAGGAAGTAGTGTTGGGTGATAAATTTTCAGAGATTGATTCTTCAGAAAATTCAGCTATCAAAGAGTTTGGAAAACCACTGTCAGATCGTTCTTCACTTGGGATAGTAGCAACATTGTCTGAATTCCCAAAATGTGCCTTCTTTCTTGAAACTAGTGGCAGTTTCTCTTCGATGTGCCCCTTTTCATCAGATGGGCCTTCGTCTGGCAACATTTCTGAGTCAGTTATATGTGAGGTCTAAAAGTAAAAAACCTGGTGAACAAACTTTTGCAATGTAGTTCTTATGTAAATTATTCTCAGACACTAATATGCAATGACACTAAATTCAGTATTCATTACTTTGGTTAAACGTGTACATATTTTCAATACAACTCAATTTCTTCAAAATTCTCTTACGTAATAATCTGCATACATTAACTTCTTGCTTTAAAGATATGAAAATAATTTTACCTCAAAAAGTACTTAAGGTATTTTAAACTTCATATCAAGATTCTTCAAAACCATGAAATCAATTCAAAGTTTTTACTTTCTTGGTATTACTGGAGCCAGAACTAAGAATCCCTTGGGACTTGACATTGCTACCCCACTAAGTTTGACTATAGTTTTATTAGATGATAGGTGATGGCAATGGAAATTTTATTCATTTATTTACGTGAGACACTATCCAATAGATTTTAAGCCTTATTTTAGCATCAAATAATGCTATCCAATGGATTTTTAGCCAACAGAATATTCAAAAGAAAAAATTAAATCTTTCCAAATAATCAAGTTTTTCCCACTAATCTGTCTCCTGATTAAAATAAAATGACTGTTAAGAAATAGGTACTCAAATATTTGGTAAATAATCTTTTATCTATTTTTCTAAGCATTTCCCTAAATCTACAAAACTTATTTTGTTACCATAAATCAGATAAGAATGAATAAGGCTACAAAGATTTGAATTTATGGAATATTACTGATTGCATCTTCTTAAAATACCAAATATAGTATAAAACCAAATTTTCCTAAAGGACTGTACATGGTAAGGTGGAGAAAAATATATGTACTACACTGCCCCTGCCATGTCACCAACAATGGAACACTTTAACTATAAAAAATTGAGTTATTTCCCTGTTACCTTATCCTGTGCAACAGCCTCAGGTGGTTTTGAAGATTCTACCACCAGTGGAACAAGATTCGTAGAGTCTTCACTGGAATTAAAAGACTGCAATTTTAATTCTTCATCTAAAACTTCATTAGTGGAGTCCTCCTCTTCAGTTATAAGTGGGGTCTTAAGATTATCATCCATTATCTCACCATTCATAGGCTCTAATTCAGATTCCTATACCATCAGGGAGAAAAATAGTCAGGACACAATTACAGACTAACTTATTTGTCATGCAAGGTGGTTCCATTCTCAGTCCCTCTCTTTCATGCACCAGGACTCAAGGTAAATTCTACCATATTATAGGTCTTAGGTTAAGGAACAGTCTTTCTGGGGGAAAGGACAAACTTACGAGGCAGGGTCAGTAAAAGAAGAGAATTCCTAAGTAGCCCAAATTGCCCCTGTACTCATGGAGAGAGAGGACAGGACCAGAACGGACAGTGTGGGTCTGAGAGTCAGTAATGAGACCTTGGCCCTTCCTGCTCTTTCTTCTTAGACAGCAATCCTGGGAGGAACCTTTTCAGTCCAAGTTGCCAGAGAGAGCCTAGATTTGGTGTCACTTCTTTACAGAAGAGCATCTGTTCAGCACTTGGACTCTTTGGAGCCTGTGGGAAATTACGGTTTGCCCTACCAGGGGAGGAAACACCACCAGTCTTGTGGGAAGCTGAGTTTGGGTCAGCTCTTTGCTGGAGAAGAGAGCACCCAATCTCAGTCAGCTCATTGTCCAGTCAAACCAGGGTCATTTTTGAAGAATCCTGCCTCTTATATCTCATTAATACATGAAAAAACAATCTGATAACACAAACCCTCCAATTTCTGAAACTTTTCTTTCCAATGTTTATCAATTTACAAGACTTCTATTTAATGTCTAATATTTCTAATTAACCCTAGTGACATTCTAAGAATTAGAGGGCATTTTTTACCATTTTAAAAATTAGAAAACTGATGTATTCAGGGGTTCAGAAATAGATTTGGCTGCATTATATAGAACCTCTGAAATCATATAACAAAAGTTGTCCGTACAAATATTGAAATCAGGGACTTAGAAAAATTAATCTGGCCAAATAGTATACAGAATTGCACATAGAAGGTATTTATAATAAAACTCATAAAAAGACCAACTAGAGTACAAGAAATGTTAAAAGGAATAAAATGAGAAAGATATAGCAAAAGATTAAAAAAATAGAATTGTGGTAACTAAAAGTGAGAAGCAACAGAAGAGAAAAACTCAGTCCTGCGAGTTTCAGTTTTGGGAACAGAATGAAAGATAAGAAGGAGGAGAAAAGGCTCAATACTGATGTGATGAGAAAGAATAAATTATGTTGAAATTAAGAAGATAAAAACATCTGTCTAAACAGAAATATTCAGAAGGCAAGTAACATCATGGGACTACAATCTGGATAAATATTGAAAGTCTAGAGTTATTGGTCATCCTCATAGAGATGACTGTTAAGCCATTACATTGGATGCATTTTCAAAAAAGAGAGCATGAACCAAAAAGCAGAAAGTCAAGAACTGAGTCTTTCAGAATGTCCACAAATAAAGGGGAAAAAGCAGAGCAGAAAAGTAAGTAAGTAAGTAAGTAAGTAAGTAAGTAAGTAAGTAAGTAAGTTAAGTAAGTAAGTAAGTAAGTAAGTAAGTAAGTAAGTAAGTAAGTAAGTAAATAAATAAATAAGTAAGTAAGTAAGTAAGTAAATAAATAAATAAATAAATACATACATACATACATACATACATACATACATACATACATACATACATACATACCAAAACAAAACTTCAGAGATAGAAAATCAAGAAACCAAAATACAGAAATGTTATAAAACCAGGGGACTGGAAAATCTTGAGGCAGAGAGTCGTCAATCTAGGTAAGGCAATCCACTGGAATTAAGTGACATGTCGATGTAATATTGGACAAATGAAACCAGTTACATCGAGTATGTATTAAGCATAAAACTAAATTTTCAAATGACAGAAACACAAAAATGTATCCCCCTAAACATCTAGGTGCACATAAATCACTTTTTAAAATATGTGCTTTTATGTTGCTAACTTTGTACAATGAAAATAAAGGCTATTTAAAAAGTTTCAATAAGTAAAGGATGCTAAATTGGTTTAAGTTAAGAAGACAAAATTGGTAATGTAGTTTCACTGTTCAGCTGCTGGCTGACGTTGGCAAACAGGTGAAGAGTTTTTAAAGAAACTTAAGCACATGAAAGAAGAAATAAGGAATCTGTAGAGAGGAAAAGATTACAGATATTAAAGAAAAAGAAGAAAAGGACACGAAAAGAATAAAGAAAAAAGAAGATAGGGACAAATACTTGAGCTGCCAAAATCAAGCCAAAGAGTTTACTTAATCACAAAGGATTTTCCTATTTGCTTTTCAGTGTTAAAAAAACACAAATTTGGTTATTTTTCCAGGAATTTGTAAATCAACTGTAGTCAAATATATAAATACATGTATTTTTTCTGGATAACTCATTCCTATCCTTCTAACCAAAGTAGGGGTACAATTGAGGGCCTGTTAGACCTTAAAGCATTCTAACTTGTTCTATTATGTAGACACCATTTATATCACTTAAATATGTTTAATTCTAAAAATTAAATTAATTTGTTTTAAGTGTACTGAGGTACCTTACTACCTAAACATCCTGTTTTATCTTTGTTGTGAGTCAAACTTTTATAAAATCAGTTTGAAATATAAAACGATACTTGTAATTTTATCCTCTTCCCAACTCCAGTACCTAACCTCGATTAATATAGATATATGCTTTTCAATATTTAAACACAATTTCTAATAAGACTCTAGAGTATATTGGTATATTTAACAACATATGATTAAGAAACTTAAAATTTAGTTCATATCCATTCACTACGTTTAGTAAGTGATCTCATACCTTCTCACCATCTTGCTTCTCCTGGTGAGGCTGAGTTTCTGGTGCTGAACGAGCATCTTTATCACTACTTCCGTACTCAAATTCAATCAGATTCTGTTCATGTTCTTCTTCCAGGAATTCTTCTGAGCTCTCTGATGTATGTGCAGTAGACTCCAATCTAGAAAACAAAAGACCATTCGTCCTTGTTTTTTAAAAATGAATATAAAATTTCAGGAATCTATTAAAAAGTAACACTTTAGAGAATAATTAAGTGTTGTTCAATGACTTCAAATTTTACACGTCCAAAACCAATCTCTTCATCCTCTTACAAATTTGTTCTCTTTCCTACCTTGTTCTCCAGTTCAATTAATAACATCACCATCTTTTCAATCACATAAACTAGACCTTTCTTTTACTCTATCCATTTCTAATTGAATCTTACTCTATTAGAATGAGCATACATCCCCAGTTTACCTGGGACAGTCTGGTTTATAACTTTTATCCAAGTTCTGGCATATTAATAATGCTTCTTTCATTCTCAAAAGCATCAGTTTGGACCATAAATAATATGGTTTAGTTCTACCTCTGAAATGCCTTTCAAACATATCCCTAACTTTCTATTCCCATTTTCAGGCCCCAATTCTCTCTGGGGAAATATCACTGTAACTTCTTCCCTACTCGTCTTCAGACTTACAGTATATATGTTCTTTAGTCAAGTTTTCAGAGCTATGTTTCTAATATACGAGTACATATCTGTAACTGTGACAGTCCAGCTCAGAAAATTATGATGGTTCACTATGGCTTAGAGAATAGTGTACCTCCTTTCAAAGTGTAACATGACCAAGCCCTTACATTTTTATCTCCTACTAGATGCTACCATTTAGCTTACAGATCAGTTATCCTTATCAACATTCCTCCTAGCTTTGTGCTTTTGTTCATGTTATTCATGTAGTCTAGATCTGAAGGTACACAACGGTAGCCACAGGACACATGTCGCTATTTACTTTAATTAAAATGAAATTTAAAATTCAGTTTCTCAGTTGTACTAGCTGTATGGGCACCCTGGGTAGTGGCTGCCATAGGGGGCAGGGCAGGCACAGAACATTTCCTTCATCGCATACAGTTCTTTGGACAGCCCAGGTGCAGATCACAGGTCAGCAAACTTTTCCTTTAGGTTTTGTGGGCCATGTGATCTCTGACCAACTACTCAACTCTGCCATTGTAACACAAAAGAAACCAGAGTAAACATGTAAACTAATGCACATGGATGTGTTACAATAAAATTTTATTTACAGCAATAGGTGGTAGACCAGATCTGGCCTATGGAGCAACCCTAGTTTATGGACCATTGAACTAGAAAGTCTCCTCTCCCAACTCTGCTAGTTTTTTTTGTTGTTTGTTTTTTGTTTTTAAATATTTTATTGGGGAATTGGGGGAGGAGAACAGCATTGGGGAATTGGGGAAGGGAAACAGACCAGTTGCTGTCCTTTTGTTCTTCAGTCTAGTTATGGAGGACGTCGCTTCACTGGCCCATGTTGGTATTATCATTGTGCTCTTCCCGGGTAAGGCAGATCAGTTGCCGGCCACTGGACAGCCGCTCACGATGGCGCACACTGGCTGCTGGCCGCTCAAGCTGGCTGCCAGCCACTCACAGTAGCTCACAGCAGCCCACTGCAGCAGGGGCTGCAGCCTAACTGTCGCTGGCGACTCACAGCAGCCCAGCTCCAGGTCGAGCTGTTGTTCACCATCTTAGCTGTAGAGGGCACAGCATCACTGGCCCTCCTGTGGGATCCAAACCAGGGCCCTGCTGCTCAGAGCTGGCGCCCCAAGCCAACTCCTAACCAACACACCACTCAGCTGGTCCCCAACGCTTCTTGTTAAGTTTCTCCTTATCTTTGAAGCCCTTGCCCAAATGACAAATCTCTCCATCCCCTCAGTTAGAACCAATCTCACACTGCTCTGCTCCCGCAGCATTTTGCACTTCTGTCATTGTACCATCACAATCTACCTTATAGTGCTCTTAACCTGTGTCACAGACAGATAACGTATTAGACACCACTAGGCAATCTTCAAGGGCAAAGATGAAGCTTTGTTCTGTGTAGTGTCTGAGTAAGCATTCAAGTATTTAGTCTTACTGTTACTGTTCTGTTTCTGAAAAGCAAACAAAATTCCACATAATTCTGGGGTGTTCAATTTAAAATGCATTGTTATATTCCCCTCTAAAAAGGATATTACATCAAAATGTTGCTCAGTAAGAAAACTATAATTATCTGAACTCTTATTCTTTTCACAAATTACTAGATTTAAATATTTACTTATATTTGCCTTTAACGTGATGAATTTTTCACCAAAATTAAACTTTACATACTTAATTAACCAAATGTAAAATTATTTATATAATGAAATTAGCAAAGCTACAGAATTCTCTACCTGAGTAAAATAATTTCACAGCTAAAAGAGCAAAGCTATGAATGGTTGACTCAGGAGCAGTTGGTAGGACTATTAGAGCAAAAGTTAATTTTACCATAAAATTTAAAATCTTGCTTTAAGATTCAAAAAAAAAAATAGAGGATATAGATTTGACCCAGGTGTTCTGAAGATTAAGATCCTGGAGAAGTTGACTGCATCACTTATGGTTATCACTAATTTATGTTATGTCCAATAACTCAATAAAGTGGATCAGTTATGAAGTAAAATTAAGGTTTTTTTAAAAATGACTATACCTCAGCATTACTAAAACTACAGCTACTGTCGAATTCAAAGTTGGTGATAATGCATCTGGGATAATTAAGCAATTGAATATTCTCCAGGATTTTCACACTTGAGAGATTAAACCATGAATTTATTCCACTCTCTTACCAGCAACTTCTCCCTACAATACTGTCAAAGTGACATTTATCACTGGTAAGTGTAATCAATAAATCTGTAGGAGAATTCAAATACAAACTTCTATACCAAAGCCATTTGCTACACAAATAGCCTCTACCTTAAATACTAATAATATGAAAATAAGAATAAAGAAAAAGATAAACAATACTTTACTTGTTTACTGAAGCTGTAGGTGAAGTCTGGGGACTCTTTTCATCTTCTCCTTGAGAACTACTAAATTCAGAATCCTGAAACCGCTTTCCAATCTTTGGCCGCTTCAGATGACTACTTCGAGTACGAGTGGAAACAGGTGTTTTTTCATGACCTGAGAAAAAAAAGCAAAACTATTGTACAATCAATTGATTATGTATTCAAAAGATTGCCTAATAAAATACACATAAATGCAATTACTATGCTAATTTACATACCAAGGGTGCCCAAAAAATGTATACAAGTGGACATTTTGGTCAACATTGCTCAAGCAATAGTTTGCTATAATCAGAAG
>NW_017731405.1:4529495-4559702 GCF_001890085.2 Hipposideros armiger | reverse complement strand
AGGGCAGTGTCACTGGCCCTCATATGTGGGATCCGAACCGGGGCCCTCTGGGGTTCCAAGCCAGTTCTTAACCATCGCGCCACTCGGCCGGCCCTGAGCACCTCTTTTAATTGCAGAAGTCAAACATGATTTGTATTCATCTTTTGTTATCAGTATATATTGAGTATTACAATAGTTTTTTCCTTTCTTAAAATGTGTATACATGTTTTTGGCACCCTCTGTATATTCCCACCATTACATACTTCCTTTCTCTCACTTACATCAGACTTAGAAACAATATCATGTCTTTTTTTAAAGTACAAAATAACTTTGTCAATATTCAATATTGTTACCTTGAGCTTTGCAAAGCATGTTTGCATTTTCATTTATATTCTTTCCTAATAATCTTGGGAAATAAACAAGGTAGATATTATTGGCCCAATTTTCTAGGTGAGGAAATGAGTCAAAGAGAGGTACGACAGTTTATTCTCACAGCAAAATCAGTGGTAGTGGTGGCATTAGAACAGATCTAGACTTCAGAGCTATGTAAGCCTTCTCTTACTCTAAGAAACACACACACACACACACACACACACACACACACACACCCTAATTAATTCTAAGTGTCTCAAACACTGATAGATGAACTGAATGTCTTACCTTCAGAAGTGCTTGCTAAGGCATCTTTTAAAGAATCAATCTAAAATAGAGATACAGGTTAAAACCACAAGTTTTAGGTTATTCTTTCTCCCTATGGATCTACTTCATTCAATGTCAAAGAAAATCTTTTAAAACGTTTTTCAAATAGCCCTTTTTGTACTCACTATCCATCAATAAAAATGAAAACTCTTAATTCCTTATAGTTATATTATTTATATTATTCCTAAAAATGTTTCAAAAATTTTCAAATAATCAACACTCATGGTAATTAAGACAGGAAATAAGAGGCACAAATAATTCCTCAAAGCCCTTGTCTTCTGAAATGCACATGCATTTACATAGACTTATTCAACACTCGCTAAAAATAGACTCAAATACCCATGTGCAAAACAAATATGACTGTCATTAGTGCCATCACAACAAAACACTGCATAAAAATAAGACTTCTAGAATCCCATCGATGGACCTATATTTTAAGTACTATCAAGTAAGTTCTAGAAAAGCACCTGGCAAGTCCTCTGGAGTTCAGTAATGGGACCTGTCCTTCTACTTTCAGGTTACCTAGTATTTGCAGAGCACATTTCATTCCACAAAGACCTAGCACGCACTTACTGAAACTTAGCCTCAAACTTTCCACAATAACTTCATAACCTTTGGCGTATTACTAACTCCACCTCTAGAAATTTATCTGTGCAAGTAAATAATTGCATGTGCACACAAAGATGCATGTATAAATGTGTTCACTGCTGGGCCACTTATAAATGTAAAAAAACTTATGTTAAGGAAATAAATGATATTTGCATAGAATTAGTGCGCTGCTATTTAGCAATCATGTTTTAAAACAGTAATGCCATGGAAAAATGCTTAAAATATTACGTTAATGGGAGAAAAGCAGTTAGACGCAACATAAAAGAAAACAAAAATAAAATGTATGTAGACAACATGTTTTATAATATGTATTAAGTACTTATACAAAATGTTAACAGTTGCTACATCTGGAGTAGTGGGATTACAGATTTTTATTTTCTTCTATATTATTTTATGTGTATTCTAAATTATTTTTCAAAAAATGAATGCTTACTAATCAATGAACAGAAAATGCCAAGAAAACTAATATAGTAAAAATTACATAAGTTTGTTGAATGAACTATACCATTAAAAAAATTAAGTATTAATTTTTAGCTGAATCTATTTTAAAGAAACAGAAAAATGATCATTTCCTATAATAAACATAGAGTGTACCTACAGTTAACTGCATCTCACTGGGCTGACTGTCTTCAGGTCCTGCTTCATAACCCGGAACAGGTGCCAGACTATACTCTCCAGACATAGGTCTTCTGGCTTCATTTGGAGAAACTGCTATGTGTAGAAGAATTTTAAAAACTGTAAGTCAATCAGTATTTGGTTTTCATTATAAAACTGTTGTGATTTTCACAAAAGCCCTGGAGGGCAGCCTGAACAGAAGGGTGCTAAAACTTTAGGTGTGAATATATCCCCTTCACCAATACCTTATAATGAAAACTTGCAATTATAAAGAGTCATAAATATTTAGCTATCTTTAGTTTGTGACTTTGAGAAGAGATGCATGAGACTGGGGACTACCTTTGATTCCCTGATTCCTATTCTATGCTGTTTAGGTAATCTGTTTTCTCTTACCTACCAATTCCTACTGGAATGTTACATTCGGCTCAGCTATTCTTAGTGACTCAAATGATAACACATAACAAAGAATCAAACTTTAGAAAATAGGATCTGTTACTAGAGAGATCATATTACAACACTTACACTACTCTGGACTGTAAGATACAGCCATCATCAGGAACTGCTATTTTTAAGCTGGCCATGTATTCAAACTGTAAACATTCCTACCTGTAATTTTAAGCATTTCTCTCTGTAATGCTTTGGTGACTGGTGTTCGCTGGCACCAGTGTCCAACACCTTCAACTTCCCAAAGGAGTTCATGGTCTCCCGGGTACTTTTCAAAGTATTGTTTGCAAGCTGAAACACACATTTAGAATTTTCTAGAAATCACAAATATCAATTGTTTTAGAAAACAGAAAGAAGATGGAAAGCTGTCCAACTCCCTTAATGGGCTAGCATAACTTTCATACCAAAAACACCAAGGCAAATAAAAGTATACAGCAGTCTCATTTATGAATAAAAATCCTAAATATTATAAAATTCCATATTAGAGTTTTAACATGACCAAACAATAAAAACCCTAATAAAAGATGTGCTTCACCTTTAAAATTATTATTGAAGAACATAAAAGAACTGAATAAAAGGACTGTTAGACTCAAGAATGTAAAAACTCCAATTCTCACCAAAATTTTAAAATAAATGCCATGCAATCCTAAACAAAATCCCAGCAGAGTTTCTTTTTAATAGAATTTAACAAAACTTGATCCCAAATTCAAAATGCAAGAACAAAGGGTTAAGTAAGAACAGTGAGGACCATTTTGAAGGAAAAAATAAGGAGGGCTTATCCTAGCAGATATCAAGAATCATCAAAAGGGCACAGTAATTAAAACAACCTGACATTGATATAAGGATACGGAAGAAGAGGAAGAGAAGAGGAGGAAGTGAGGAAACAAGAAACTTTTAAATGCCAGAAAAAAATAAACCCACATACATTAAAACTTGGTAAATGACCCAGGAGGCATTTACCTCAGCAGAGAATAAATAAACTATTAAACTAATACTAGAGGGCCAGCCGAGTGGTGCGTTGGTTAAGAGCTTGCTTGAGAGTGCCAGCTCTGAGCAGCAGGACCCCGGTTCAGATCCCACATGAGGGCCAGTTACGCTGCGCCCTTTACAGCTAAGACGGTGAACAACAGCTCGACCTAGAGCTGGGCTGCCAAGAGTCGCCAGCGATGGCGTAGGCTGCAGTGAGGCTGCAGTGGGCTGCCGTAAAGCTACCGTGAGTGGCTGGCAGCCGGCGTGAGCAGCTGGCAGTTGGCGTGAGCTGCCAAGAGCCGCCATGAGCGGCTGTTCAGTGGCCAGTGACCAATCTGCCTCTCTTGGGAAGAGTGCAATGATAATACCAACATGGGCCAGAGAAGCGACGTCCTCCACAACTGAAGAACAAAAGGAAAGCAACATGTCTGTTCCCCTTCCCTGATTCCCCAACGCTGTTCCCCTCCCCCAATTCCCCAATAAAATCTTTAAAAAAACAATAATAATAATGGTACTGGAATAACAATCCATATTAAAAAAAATAAAGTCAGATCTTGCCCTCACATCAACATCATTCATAAAAATAAATTCTAGATGTATTCTAAGACCTATTATGAAAAGCAAAATGTTTAAAAGAAAACATAAAATAGAATACCTATAGAACATTAGAATACTGAAGGATTTCTTATAAAAGATACAAAAATCAATCTATAATGAAATATTATGACAGGCTTGATTGTTCAAGTTTAAAACTTTATCAGGACTATGCAACTGAACTTTCTATGATGATGGAAATGCCCTATAGCAGTACCATCCAATACAGTAGCCACTAGCCACATGTGGCTACTGAGGAATTGAATTTATAATTTTATTTAATTGCAATTATCTTAAACTTATATCTAATTTATATTAATGGCTGCTATATTGAACTGTATAGTTTATGTTAAAAAGATACAATGAAGACACAGATTACGAGCTATTAAAAATAAAACAAAGGATTAGTATTCCAAGCATGTAAGAAATTCCTAAAACTGAACTAGAAAGACACAATAAACCACCCCCTGCAAAAAAGAACTTAACTGAGGCTATAGACAGGAAATTCACACATTATTAAACTTGAATGGTCCCTTAACAAAGATAAAGATGATTAACCTCACTAGCTGCCAAGGAAATATAAAATGAAGAAACAAGATACCATTTCCACACCTGTCAGATGATAATCAGAAGAATAAGGGAAACGGAAAATCCCACACTCTGCACAACAGCAGAGTGAGAACAATCTTGCAATAATTAGTAAAGTTAAAAAGACATATTTTATGATTTAACTCTACTTCTAGGTATATTCCTAATGACTTATACATATGAGGTCTGACAATTAAATTCGCAAACTTGTTGCAATTATGTTGCTAACCTTTTCTGATATCAGAGAGATTATTCATTATGAATTTGTACCAACTGGAAAAACAGCTAACCAAGTTTACTATTTGGAAGTGCTGAAAAGGCTGCGTGAAAAAGTTAGACGACTTTTCGCCTAAAATTCATGGCTCTTGCATCACGACAATGCACCAGCTCACAGGGCACTGTCTGTGAGGGAGTGTTTAGCCAGTAAACAAATAACTGTATTGGAACACCCTCCCTACTCACCCGATCTGACCCCCAATGACTTCTTTCTTTTACCCAAAGATAAAGGAAATATTGAAAGGAAGATATTTTGATGACATTGAGGACATCAAGGGTAATACGATGACAGCTCTGATGACCATTCCAGAAAGAGCTCCAAAATTGCTCTGAAGGGTGGACTAGGCACTGGTGTTAGTGCATAGCTTCCCAAGGGGAGTAATTTGAAGGTGACTGTATTGATATTCAGCAATGAAGTATGTAGCACTTTTCTAGAATGAGTTCGCGAGCTTAATTGTCTGACCTTTATTGTCCGATTTTTATGTGCACAAAAATCTTCTCAGCCATAAAAAGGAATGAAATTTTGATATATGCTACAATGTGAATGGACTTTAAACATTATGCTAAATGAAATAAGACAGACACAGAAGGACAAATATTGTATAATTCTACTTATATAAGGTACCTGGAATACGCAAATTCCTAGAGACAGAGAGCAGAAAACAGTTAGCAGAGAATGGGGGAAGGGAAGAAAGGGGAGTATTGTTTAAAGGGTAGAGTTTATGTTGAAGATGATGAGAAAGTTTTGGGTATAGATAGTGGTGAATGATAAGTATTATATTACGTATATTTTATCACAAAACACTGTTTAAAAGATTTAAAATAAAAAAGACAGCACACAAAATAATGCTTTATAGTGTTTAGAGACACAGACATAAGTTTGAAGCCATGGGCATGACGGCTATACACCAACTTTAGGAACGTAATTATCTCTGGGGAGGTAGGAAGAAAGGAGAATGGAATTGGGGAGAGAGCCAAAGAGAACATTAACTGTATCTATAATGTTTCATTTAGTTCCCGGTAAAAATAAATGTTAACAAATATGGCAAAATCTTAACATTTGTTCATCTGGACACAAGATACATGGACACAAGGATACTACTATTCTTTTACTTTTTTACCCTGTATGTTTGAAACTATTTCTCATGATTTCTGGTTTTAGTTTTCATACCTATTAGAAGGGAGAAGTTGGAGAAAACCAACACTACAGGCCAAACTGAGTCCTCTGTCTGAAATAAAATGACTAAAATAGTAGAGAATGCCTTACATAACAAGTCTGAGATACAAAGGGAGTACTTTACAAAAGGTGACTAGAGTTGAAGGTCCTAATTCAGATGTGTCTAGCCAGAGAGTAATCATCAGAAAAAGAGAATCCCTTGCACTTATGCCATTCAGCTAAGTGATACAGAAGGTTACGTGCCCACAAGAAAGAACACCATCAACTAAGCAGTATTGGCTATTTCTTCCTCAACAAGTTTTGGATACTCTTTCACTTACTGACATTTTACATGCAGCACTAAGACATTCACCCTTGCCATCTTTTAAAGCCTATGCTTTATGATATGGACGCTACACTTCTCCATAGATATTCCTCAATAATAAATATCTCCAAAATTATTTTAACATTCTTTGCCTCATAGAATCTTTTCACAGCCATTTATTGAGCACACTCACTCTGTGTGAAGAACCAGAATGAGGGCTCTTAACAGAAAAATTATTCATAGAGTTCATCCACAAGGAACTCAATAGTGTAAAATGGTATTAAAATGAAAATCTAAAATAGAATAGAAAATAGAAAATCTAAAATAGAAAGTAGGTAAGTAGCATAAGAGCACTACAGGTAGAGCACCACAAAATTTAGATAAGGAAAGATAAATTTTTGTTGGTAAGAAATCAAGCAAGGCTTTCAGTCTGAGCCCTAACAAAGAGGCAGATTCTGGGAAACTCAAGAAAATTAACTACAGAGTTATTACAAATTTAGTGATGTGGCTGGGTACAAAATTAATATTTATATTAATCAATACCCTTCATGTATATAATTAACCACCAGTTAGAAGAAATAATGGAAGAATACACAACATTTACGATAGCAACAAAAATAAAATTCCTAAAAACACACATTTTTTTCCTAAGTTAATTTTAAGAACTGTATGCAGAAAATGTAAATGCTAACTGATTTGAGCAAAATCGTACAATTCTACATAACATACATACAATTATAATACTGTTGGATAGAAAACAAATCTAGAAAGTGGATTCTGAAGTCCATACCAGAAAAATAAGCAATGTCAAGAAATATTAAATGAAGGAAAAAACGACTCATCTTTCCAGGTATTCAAAAGCTAAAATAAATAAAAGAGCAAGGGACTGTAACTTAAAATAAAAGATTAACAGAAATAAATGAGAAGTATATACAAATGTACATACATACAAATTTAATGTACGATCTAGATTATGGGTTAGCAAACTTTTTCATAAAGGGACAGATAATAAATATTATAGGCTTACAGGCCATATGGTCACTGTCATAACTAACAAACTCTGTCATTTTAGTGCAAAGGAAGCTGAAGACAATAAGTAAATGAAACGAGCATGGCTGTGTTTCAATAAAATTTTATTTACCAAAATAGTTTACAGACCAGTGGACCATTGTTTGCTGTTTCGATATAATATGCACATCAGTGCAAAAAAGAAAAACTATTCAGTAAATGATACCACGGCATTCAGATAGCTAGCTACCTGTCAGGTAAAATAAACTTGGATCTGTACCTCATATGGCACACACCAAGATAAACTTCAAATGGTTAAAAGATTCACGAGACCTTATTTATTCCATGTCTCTAGGTATACATGACATAGTACTGTGTAAATCAACTTTCCATAGTTTGCTAATCATCTACTCTTAGCCTGAGACCAAACCCAATCATATTTGGTACTCATTACCTATTGGTGGAATGAACAAATTATTTCTTTTTTTTAAAAAAGCTTACAATGTAAAACACTATACTCTTTCCTAAAACTTTAAAAAATATTCATGGAAACAAGTCATCAAAGAACTATTGGACATATAGCAATACCAAGGAACTATTAGTTAACTAAGTTGAAAGAGAAAATCTAATGTAAAAAGTCCTTTAACTATAATAAGCATTGTACAGGAGAGATAAGAGCAAGAAACAGAAAAAGATGGAGAAGCCACCTTGTCTAAAAATTTCTATCTCAATATATTCCTTTATTTTCATATTTCAAAGAGTCTTATTCACAAAATTATAAAAATGACATCAATAAATCACTCTCGGAATCTCTTGTCTAAACTGAAGGAAAAGTAAAGAGTTCAAGACTTTGTGCAAAGACAGATTAGCTGACATGCAACTATCATTCATTAGCTTTTCAAGTTATTTATTATTAGAATCCTAGAAAAGTGTAAGTTGTTTTTTTGTTTGTTTGTTTGTTTTTAAGCTGAGCCATCCTGCCACCGGTTGGCAGCTCAGCGGCTGCTCAGCTCAGGCCAGGAATCGAACCGCTGTTGCTCAGAGCTCAAACTCTTGAGCGAGCTCTTAACCAACTGAGCCACTCGGCCGACCCTCTGAAAAGTGTAAGTATTAAGAGATTCTTTGTACAGTGGATGTATCTGCATTCCTCCCCAAATTTAGTAAAGCAATAATTAGCCTTTAAGAAGAAAATCTATTTTCAGATTATCCAAAGGTATACAGAGTCATTCCATTCTCACGTATGGGTCTAGAGGGAAACTATGATTCAAGATGGGCACGCCAACACTTGGTTCTTGTTTTCTAGATTTGTAATACTAAAAAGAGAGAGAATACTTAGAATAAAAATATTTTTTCTGTGGAAATAAACATCTTATGTTAGACTAATATCAATGGTAAATTATATTTTATAAAAGTTTTCAAATAAATTACTTTCCAGGAATTAAATATTACTTCATTAAGAAAAAAGTATGCTCAAGACTGCGAGCTAAGCAACAGGGTCGCCGGTTCGATTCCCGGCCCAAGCTGAGCTGCCGCTGAGCTGCCAACAGGCAGGATGGCTCAGCTAAACAAAAAAAATAAAATTAAATTAAAAAAATAAAGAAGAAAGTAGTTGTATGGACTTGACACAAATGCAAATATAAATCCACTAACAGTTTTTAAAACATCACTACATGGTATAGTCATACAATGGAATATTAAACAGCACTGATAATGAATAGAGCTATGTAAACCCACATTAATGAATCTCATAAACATAAAGACGAATCAAGAAAGCAAACTGCTGGAGAATTCATACAGTCCCTATCATTAATATAGTTTTAAAATATGACATATTGTTGGAGGATATATACATATGTATTAAAAGTCTAAGAAATGCATGAAAAAAATAAATGCCAAATTGAAGACAGTGCTTATTTCACAGAACTAGTAAGTTAATTGGGTAGGAGTACAACTATGTTGGGAATAACCTAAACCTATTTCTCATGGATGGTACTGCTGGTGGTATGTAAGTATTTATTACTTCATTTTTTATATCTTTTTGTATGTCTCAAATTTACCTTTTGTTTTTTTTAATTTAGAAAGTTACCACAGCCAAATAACCTAGAGAAAAAACGGTCAAATAATCTACATAGACATTTCTCCAAAGAAGACATACAAATGCCAATAAGCACATGAAAAGATGTTCGACATCAAATGCAAATCAAAACTACGAGATGTCACTTCACACCCATTAGAATGGCTATAATAAGAAAGGCAGATAATAACAAGTGTTGGCGAGGATGTGGAGAAATCGTAACCCTCATTCATTGTTTATGGGAATGTAAAATTGTGCAGTTGCTTTAGAAAACACTTTGGCAGTTCCTCAAACGGTTAAACAAAGTCACCATATGACCCAACAACTCCATTCACACCTAGGTATATAAACAAGAGAAATGTCCACACAAAAACTACACAAATGTTCACAGCAGCATTATTCATAATAGCTAAAATGTAGAAACAACTCAAAAGTCCATCAACTGACAACAAGATGTGGCATATCCATACAATGCCATAAAAAGGAAAGAAGCACTGATTCATGCTACAGCATAAATGAATCTTGAAAACCGTTATGCAAAATTAAAGAAGCTAGACACAAAGGGCTTATAATACAATCATATCATGATTCCATTTATATAAAATGTCCAGAATAGATAAATCCAAAGAGACAGAAAACAGATTAGTGGTTGCTAGGGATGGAGGAATGGGGGAATGGAGAGTGACTATTAATTGGTGCAGAGTTTCTTTTTGGGATGAGGCTGTTCTGAAATTAGATAGTGGTTATGGTTACACAGCTATGAATACACTAAAAAATCCAGTGAATTATAAACTTTAAGAGGTGAATTTTATGGTATGTGAGTTATATTTCAATTTTTTTAAAAAGCTACCACACCCCAAAAAAGCCATATACATCAGATAAAAACGCATTTGCAAAATTAAGCCCTACCATAACTAGACTGAAGAACAAAACAACAGCAACTTGTCTGTTCCCCTTCCCCCAATTCCCCAATAAAAAAAATCTTAAAAAAAAAAAAATTAAGCCCTAAGGTGCCAAAGAATCCAAATTTATTTAATATTGATATATGCACATTTACAATATTTTGCAGAAACAAGTCGTAAGTGACAGAGACAAGTTTAACATTTTTTAACTTAATCCATTTACCTGTATACATGAGAGAGGACAGTGGATACCGCAAGCCAAGTGCATCTTCTGTAAAGGAATCAACAAAGTCCTCCAGCATATGAAGCCCAAAATCTTTGCCTCGATATTTCTTTCTTATAAACACTGTATCAAGAACTGGCAGTTGGTAGCTTTGGGTAAGAAATGAGGCACATATGCTTCCTGCAATCATAAGAACAGAAAGCCAACAAATTTTCACATTAAAAGACCATATATGTATACACATTTAGAAAATTTGAGTTAACAGGCTTTCTAAAAATGTTTGGATTTTTTCTGTGGACGAAGAAGGGGTGTTATAATAAAACTAACTGAAAGTAACCTCACAGGGTGATCTGATCGTAAATTCCTAACTGGGCAGGTCATGGTGGGTAGTCACAGCCCAGGCATACAACTTCTTTAGCAAAAGTTCCTCTTTGCCTTAAGCAAGCCCTGTCTATTATTTCTGTGCACCTATGTTAACACCCCTTTGAAATGCCTCTTTTTCAGACCCTTTAGAAGGGCAACCACCCTCAAAAGAGCACATGATCTTGTTAACTACCCTGAAATCCCATCCCCGCCTTGCTTTCTCCCACCTTAATGTAATTCCCTTAATTCCAAATGCATAAAAGAAACTGCAAGCTCTTATTCTGGTAAGCATTTTTCTCAGTGTGTTGAGATCTTGCTTCCCAGCATTGTCATCAGTTTGGTTCAAATAAACTCTTATAAAAATTATCTACATGTTGTGATGTTTCTTACATCAACATTTACTACATCAAGAAGAATATTAAAGAAATGTATAAATTTTATAATGTAAAATGCTTTCCAGCAGCTATTACATATCAGAACGTATACATGTGATAATGAGAAGAGCTATTTTACATTTGCTAACATCATCTAATGCAGGACAAATAACTATTACCATTTTATGAACTATATACTTGAATATGCATCGTGTCTATAGACTTGCGCAACTTAAAACTAATCAACTAATAAAATTTCCAATTAAAACAATATTTGATGATTGTGTCTAGTTCATAATGCACAAAGTAATTCCAACCTTAGTACCTGAACACTTGTCTTTTCCCTTTACTTTTTCCATAGTGAATACAGTCTCATTTTTATCTACTTACTGATGGCAAAGAAATGAATTAGTTCTCCAAATTTTTAAGAACAATGGGTTAGGATTAATTGAAAATATCTGTCTTACAAATGGCTAAGCCAGCAATCTTTCTATTATGAATATAATTTTCAAAATATTCGAAATGTTTAAGGTTAAACAAGAGAAATAATTTGAAGTAGTATCTAAATATGCCTCTTTTTTTTTACACAGCTGTACTGATTTGACTTTCAAGAACCTTCACTGGGGTTCCAACCCTCCAAATAGATGTGTTAGGTCCTTCAATATGTCTTAAGGTAGCTTATAAGTTAAGGACAAATGGTGGGGCGTCCACTTTCTATTCTGTTTAGTATTGACATTTTCTGATCTATGAACATGGGATGTCTTTCCATTTATTTACATGTTCATTAGTTTCTTTTAACAATGCGTAGTTTTCAGTGTACAGGTTTTGCACTTTTGTTAAATTTATTCCTAAGAATTTTATTGTTTGTTAATGTTATTGTAAATTGAATTGTCTTAATTTCATTTTCAGATTGTTCATTGCTGGTATATATACATTGATTTTTTTTTTGTATATACAAGACATCCCATGTTCATAGATCAGAAGATATCAATACTACCCAAACTGACCTAGAGATTCAAAATCCCAGGTGGATTTTTTACAGATATTGACAAGGTGATCCTAAAATTGATATGGAAATGCAAAGGATTACCACAGGAACTCAGGTTCCTTGTACTTTGTGGCTTCCCCATTCCCTAGGTTCTCAGAATCCTTTGCATTCAGGAGACGGATAAGGAAAAAGAATGCATCTTACCCACTTTGACCTGATGTCATACATATTTCTTTCATTCTTTTGGGGAGAACTAGTCACACAGCCCCACCCAGTTGTGCAAGTGACTGGAAAATATAATCCCTGATTGGGCAACTGCTGGCCAATGACCAGAATACAGAAGCAGCACAAATATTTGGTAGACAGCTAGCAGCCTCAGCTAGCTTTCCCCTTTCTTTTATCTCCCAGCAGATAAACATATTCATTTAACTTTTAGGAAATCAATGATCACATCTCAGTAGATAGTACCTTTTGTTGGCAAACTCCCTCCACAGTTATGTTTGGTTGTTTTCGGCAACTTATATCCTCACGCCAAAATTCACAAACACAAATACTCACTCTATACAATAGTTTTGACTGACCTCATTCACACTGATTTATATGGCCCACATAAAATAAATATCCACATCTTCCCTATGTACTATCCTCACTTACATATCCCGTAGGAACACATCTAACTATGTACTATCCTCACTTACATATCCCGTAGGAACACTGAACTTTACATGTCAAACTGAGCCCAAGTATTATCAAATCCACTCCTGCATTCCCAGTCTTAGTTGATCTTAGTTGACAGCTTCCCACCTAAGCACCCAAGCCAAAATCCTCAAGATGCATCACTGGTATTCCCCTTCCTTTCCAACACACAGACGATGGCATCATCACATTAATCTCCTGAAATCTGTTTCCTTTTCTATCCCTACTACCCCTTTCCTTATTGGTACTTCTTTCACCTGGAGAACTAAAATAGCTCTTTTAACTGACTTCCTTAACTTCAAAATACAATTTCCCTACCCATCACCAAGTGCTACAAAAACTATCTCCCTAAAATATTTAATCATGTTACCTCTACATAAAATTCTTTGATAATTTTCTTGCCAGTAAGATAAAATTCCAAACTGTAGTATGGCATTTAAGACCATTCACAAGGGGACCTCCATCTTCCTCTCCTCCCACTCCACAATCCCTACCCTTTAACCCCACCAGCTTATTCAGGGTAGCTTCCCAAGTACCTTGAACTTGCATAACTCTGTGACTTCTTTCATATATTTCATTCATATGTTTACTAAGGATGTTCTTTCCTTTCCCCCTTCTGTCTACTGACATCCTACTTATATTTCAAAGCCACTTAAAAAAAAATTTTAATTAGTTACAGGTGTGCAAAACAAAATTATTAGACATTTACACCCCTCACAAAGTGATAACCCCAAGTCTACTACCCCTCTGATAGTGTACATAGCTATTACAACTATCAACTATATTCCCTATGCTGTACTTTACATCCTGTGACTATAGATATAGATATAGATATAGATATAGATATAGATTAGATATAGATATAGATATATAGATAGATATCTAGACGTGTATCTATATGCTGGGTTGTCGGAAAAGTCATGACTCATTTTCGCAATGAAAAACATAGAAAAAAAATACATCATGACTTTTCCGACAACCCAATATACAATATATATACATATATGTATATATATGTATATATATATATATATTTATGTTGATATTCAATATTTTTTTATATTGGTTTCAGGTGCACAGTGCAGTCAAAAGCACTTTTAAGTATTACTTTTTCAGTGACACATTCCTCCAGGAAAAATTAACTGCTCCACTCTTCAATGACTACTACTGTTGATACCTCAAATACGGTACTTATCAAACTGAATTATGATTAGTTGTTAACTGATTCCAGTTTTCTGTCTCATCCACTAGATTTCTGGTACTTTGAGGTCTCAACCAATGACCAGTCATCTTTGTGTCTCCACTGAGGATGGAGTCAGCCCTACCTCCCCAATAAACAGAACCTTTATTAGTTAGAAAGCATGTGCTTTCTTAGATGGCTAGAACTTCACCTAAAAAGAAAGTAGCCGGGCCGGCCAAGTGGCTCAGTTGGTTAACAGCGTAAGCTCGAAGCAACAGGGTCGCTGGTTTGATTCCCACATGGGCCAGTGAGCTGTGCATTAGCTGAGCTGCCGCCAGGCAGCAGGATTGCTCAGCTGGTGAGAGCATGTGCTAACAACAAGGTTGCCGGTTCGACTCCCGCATGGAATGGTGGGCTGCGCTCTCCACAACTAAGATTGAAGGACAACTTGGCTGTTCCCTTCCCCCAATTCCCTAATAAAATCTTTAAAACAAAAACAAAGTAACCACCACGTTTCCCAATGACACATTTCAGGTAGCCACAGTGTAGTGTGGGACTCCCCCACACCTTTGTTCATTTCCTTTCAAAAAGGATTATGCCTAGACAGACTCAAGGCCCTAAAATATAACCTTAAATCCTTCTTCAACACAAACTTCTATGTTTTGCCATTAGCTAGCTATATAAGCAGTCCTTATTTTATATCACAATTTTGATATTCTTTAAAATAATCTTAGGGCCAGAAGAAGGGCCAAAAATCTGAATTTCAGTGAAGAGGAAGTGAGTCATCTGTCCAAAACAGGAGGGAAGATCAGAGATATAGCGCTCAGTAAAAAAATCAGAAAGTCCTAAGAAAAGCTGACTAGCAAATAAAGAGGAAAAAGAAAGCTTCCATTATAAATTATTTCAAATGGAGATTACAAAAACCAAAAATATGTCCCCTAGTACTGATCATAAATCCCATCAATAGTGAATCAACAAACTGATTTATAGTAGTTGTTGATTAGATTGTGCTTCCCCCATACGGATCTGTTTTCCCAAAATGTGGGTCTTCAAATTGGATCAAGGTGGTTCACAGATGAAGCCAAATAATAATGGACATTTCCAAAATAGCAGCTAATAATGCTGCCCTCAATTTTGTCTTTTTCCCTCAGTTTGTCTATATATACTAAAAGGTGATACCTGACTTATACAAATTTATATTTCTTGACACAGGGCAAACATTTACAAAACTTCCACTAAATTAACAACTGGGTTTCTTATTGTATTTCATTTTTCATAACTGTGTGAGCATTCTTTCATCAGCAATTTTCTAGTTAGAAGGGCCCTTTTAACAGGTCGACCTGATCATTATATTGGGTTGTTGGAAAAGTCATGACGCATTTTTGCAATGAAAAAAAGGAAAAATACGTCATGACTTTTCTGACAACCCAATAGATCCTGTGAGGATTTATGAAGTTCAGCCAGCTTTGTGGTAGACATTAATAAGACTCTGGGAATGGTTCCATTTTTAGAAATGTTCCGTTTTTGTTTTTAATCAAAGTTTTACATGTACATTATTTATAGTACAACAGCCCTATAAGACTTGTTGGGGGAAAAAAGCAATCCTGTGACTGCCTCCCTGATCCAAACACACATACTTTCCATTCCCAGAAACCAAAACTTTGAAATCATTTAACTGATATTTTTGTTATTTACTTCCACATATCTAAGTAACTTATTTATTGATTTTTTTTCCATTTTAGGCATAATCAACTGACATTCCAGTACGAAAAACGAGAATTTAGCTCTTACATACAATCACACACCCCAATACTAATTCCATTATAAATACATGTCCCTCCCCATTACCCCAACAGAGTTATTTATAATTTTGGTTAGATCAATTTTCAGTATTTACATTATGAGTGTATATATTTATATTCTTTTGACAACTGGGTCATGTAGTATGATTGTTTTTCTTTTCCTGCACTGCTTATTGATTTGCCTTATTAATGGTTTATCACTAATTATTTTTTACCTCTAACTTATCCCCCAAAGTCTCCCATATCTGTGTAAATCTTATTTTGGTAAGTTCAAACACATCAGATATTCCATATTCTTGAACCAATGTCCCAGAGCTTTCTGACCTGCTACAATCTATATCAGTCAATATCTAGAAAAGTGCTGTCTAAAACTTTCTCTAATGATGGAATTTGTTCTACTGTTTAATGTGATAGCTACGAGCAACATGTGGCTATTGAACACTTACAATATGGCTAGTATGACTGAGAAATTGAATTTTTACTTTTATTTTTCATTTAAATAGCCCTATAAATCTAGTGGGTACCAATCTGGACAGAGCTGCTCTCGAACTATTACGTAACTATGATTTGGGGATCTACTTTTTCTCCTTATTTTCCTGATCAGATATCTTTCTTTCTTGAATTACTTATTTTAGTAGAGCATAAACTCAACCAGATTCCTAAAAAATGATTAATGAGGTAAATTTTTTCAATTAACAATGTAAAAATTTCCTTTTACTCTCATACTTCACTGATAATTTGGGCACAGAATTACACTGGAAATCATTTTCCCTCAGTATCTTAAAGGCATCGCTCCACTTTCTAGTAGTGTTCAATGCTGCTGTTGAGAAATCTAATCCTTCAGATTCTTGATCCTTTGTATAAATCCTTCTCTCATTCACTAGAGGCTTACGAAGTCTTTTCTTTATCCCAGATATTCTGCAATTTCACAATAATTTACCTGAGTGTGGGTCTATTTTAATTCATTATGATGGATGCTCAATGTGACTTTTTAAATTAGAAATGCAAATTCTATAGTTCTGAGGAATTTTCTTGAATTATTTTATTAGTGATTTCTTCTCCTCCAGTTTCTCTGTTCTCTCCTTCTGAAACATCTATTATTCAGACTGTTCTTCTAATTTTATCCTTTCTTTCCTATTTTCCATCATTTAGGGGGTTTTGTTGTTGTTGCTCTCCTTTCTGATCAATTTCTTCAACTCTATCTTCCTTACACTGAATTTCCAAGAGCTCTACAGTCATTCTTCTAATACATCCTGTTCTCATTTCATTAATGTAATGACAACTCTTACTTTCCAAAAATATTGAGTTTTATTTTGTTTTCACATTGTCTGTCTCTTCTAAAATATTTTTCTTTTTTTGTTTTGATCTCCATCTTTCGTATCAGTGGCTTTTCCTAACTAAGTTGTTTATAGTTAGGAATGAGACATTAAAAAGCCAGTTAGAAACTGTGTGTGCATGGTGGTGGTTGCTGACAATGAACTTCACAGTGGAATGATCTAGCTGAAACCTTTCCCAGGGGAATCACTTAATCAGGCATTTTTAGTATTTTTTTTTTCTTGGTCAAGTCAAAATACCTCAGTTATTTAGCTCATGTAACCATTAAATAATTCTGAAATACCATGTATTATTCACACATCTTTGGTAACATCTAAAATTTCCATCTTAAGTTTCAGTAATTACAAAGGATGTAATTTCTAGCGTATTATCAATGTTAACTTTTAAAAAATATTTTATTCTAAAAATAATTTGACTCAAGGAAAAGATGCAAAAATATACAGTTCTTGCATACCCTTCACCAATATTCCCCTAACATTAACATCTTACAAAGCCCAAGTACTATGATCAAATCCAGGAAATCAACACTGATAAAATATTATTAACTAAATTATAGACCTTATCCAAATTTTACCAGTTTTTCCACTAATGTCCCTTTTCTGTTTCAGAATCCAATCCAGGATTCATAGTGCACTTGGTTTAATGTCTCTTTAAACCCTGGCCTTTGATAATTCCTCCACCTTTCCTTGTTTTTCACGATTTTGATCCTTTTGGTGATTAGTAATCAGTTCAGTTATATTGTACAATAACCTTCGATTTGGCTTTGTCTAATGTGTTCTCATGATAAAATTGATGTTACGTATTTTGGGCAAAAAATACCACAGATATGTTGATGTGTCTTATTCCAGGTGATGTTAACCATGATCTATTAGTTTACATGTCTGCCAGAATTCCCATTATATATTTGCTATTTTTCCCTTTGCAATTAACAAATAATATTGACTTAAAGAAAAACAAAAACCAGAGCCAGCTGAGTGGTGCGTTGTTTATGAGTTGCCTTGGGACACTAACTCTGAGCAGCAGGGCTCTGGTTCATGCCCCACATGAGGGCCAGTGACGCTGCGCCCTCTACAGCTAAGATGGTGAGCAACAGCTCGACTTGGAGCTGGGCTGCCATGAGTCACTGGCAACGGCATAGGCTGCCGTGGGGCTGCAGTGGGCTGCTGTGAGCTACCATGAGTGGCTGGCAGCCAGCATGAGTGGCCGGCAGCTGGTGTGAGCTGCCATGAGAGGCCGTCCAATGGTTGGCAAGCGACTGCCTCACCCGGGAAGAGCGCAATGATCACAATACCAACATGGGCCAGTGAGGTGATGTCCTCCACAACTAGACTGAAGAACCAAAGGACAGCAACTTGTCTGTTCCCCTTCCCCGATTCCCCAATGCTGTTCCCTTCCCCCAATTCCCCAATAAAATCCTTAAAAAAACAAAAAAACTATTTATATCACTCTTGTAAATGTATCAAATGGACCCTAAAAACTATTATCAATTTGATAACTGTCATCATCCATTAAACTATTCCTTTACTATTGAACTAACCTTAATTTTTTTTTTTTAAGATTTTTATTGGGGGAATTGGGGGATAGGAATAGCGCTGGGGAATTGGGGGAAAGGGAACAGACAAGTTGCTGTCATTTTGTTCTTCAGTCTAGTTGTGGAGGACATTGCTTCACTGGCCCAAGCTGGCACCATCATTGAGCTCTTCCCAGGCGAGGCAGATCAATTGTCGGCTTCTGGATGGCCACTCACTGCGGCTGCTGGCCGATCACACTGGCTGCTGGCTACTGGCTACACACGGTAGCCCATAGCAACCCAATGCAGCAGGGGCTGCAGCCTACGCCGTCGCCAGCGGCTCAGGGCAGCCCAGCTCCAGGTTGAGCTGTTGTTCAGCATCTTAGCTGTAGAGGGCAGTGTCACTGGCCCTCATATGTGGGATTCGAACAGGGGCCCTCTGGCATCCCAAGCCAGCTCTTAACCAATGCACCACTCGTCCGGCCCTAACCTTAATTCTTCAACACTCAAAAATTGTATATTGTTTCATTTTCTCCTTGAACTTCTATTTCTATTATATTTATTTTACAGAATGTTATCCTATGTAATATATCTCTTTACTTGGAAGTTTACTGATTATCCAATCATTATTCTCTGTAAAAACGTATCTCTATATAAATATAAAATTTTTAAATTTCTTGTGACAATAAGGTTCTAAGTATCAACCCAGAAGAAATTTTGAGTTATCACTGTTGTTTCTATTAGGACATGATGGATTAAAGTATATTATCCATTTGGAAAACTAATTATTAAGCAAAAAATAAAATTTTATTGAAAATAGATCTTTTAGAAACAGATGGTATTTACCTTTTTTTTTTTTTTTACTGGTTTATGAGTCCATGAATGAATATTACTTACTACCAGAATGAGACAAGGTTCAGCATTAATCCTATTCCTATTTTTTAGTTTTATAGATTAAAGTGCTTAACAACTTTAGACAGGACCAGAAAATCTCTTGTTATAGTGATGCTACTCAATTTGTGGGCTCCCTTAGAGTTACATACCATGTATCACACAATAATCTATTGTAAAAAAACTATTTTTAATAATCTGACATCCACCTAACCCAAAAAACAAACAGTAAGTCCCTCTCAGTGATCTCTTACTTCAGGCAGGGAAGAATTTACGTAGTTTCTTGAATTTCTTTGTACTGTAACAGGGCTTAACCTCATACACAAAGCCTCCTTTTATATATCAAGGCTATTTTTATGTCCCAACTATTATCCCCATATAATGATTTGCTATTTAATTAAAAAATCATAAATAATAAGTGATTTCATAAGGCTTTCATTCAACTAGAAATTTATTTAATAAAGATTTTATCTTTTTGCTGGTACAGCTTCAGCTTTTTTCCAGATATATATATTGGGAATACTTCTGTCACAAAGCGTGTTAGTATTTGCTTTGGACAACTTTTCTAAAATATTTTATGTTTGTGTTCCCTTTGTAGAAAAAATACTTCCAGACTAAATTAAACGGTTACTGATTCAAAGGCTAGAATAAGCACACCTAATTCCATTGTTATCTGGTAGATGAGAGCCAGAGCTTAAAGCAGGAAAGAACTACAATTAATAGTAAGGATATGAGGCAATTCATAGAGAAGTATCAAAGGTGTTAAAAATGGTAGAAAAGTAGTACTTGGAAGCTCGAGCATATAAAATTGAATTAACTACCAGAACAAGCAAAAAGAAAGACCAAGTCTCAGAGGAAAGGAGGAGCCATAAACATACATAAAACGAAGACAAGTGCCCTCCTGGAATCAAATACTGATCAGAAATACTAAAAGGGGAATGCTGTGCCCTTTCACTGTGTGTCTTTCATCTAAAGCAAGCTCTAAATTAAAAACTGTAAGTTAGTATGTGCTCCAAATGTCTACGAGCTAGTTTCAAATGGGAAACTCTCCTGGAACCAAGATTAGAAGAAAAAGCCTCCAATTCCCATAGGAATTATCTTGTATAAAATAAAGCATCAGAAATTAAACCACACCTCAGCCCCAAACTTACTAAAACATTTTAAAAACAACAAAGTGATGCCTTTTATGCAATGTAGCACTAAGCTTCCATTTAACAAACATTATTATTCTGCGCCCGTATAATGATATTTGCCTGGAGTCACATAAATTATCAATTCTATTTCAAATTTATACAAGAATAAAATAGCATATTAAAAGAGAACCAAAGTATTTACTAGACAGCAAAACCATTTTAAACTATAGATCAGTTTTTTATTCTTGCGAAAAAGTGGCCTTCCTTTTATTGACTATATGCATAATTCTCACCATAAATGTGTACTAATTATGTGATTAAGATATCAGTCACAACGGTTCTTCAAATCAGCAGTGAATTTGGTATGATCTTTAGACTGGATCTCACCAGAAGAGCTAAGTTTGGAAGGTGTGAAATGTGAAAAAGACAGAAAAATAATGTGTTCTCTGTGAAAGATCATTTGGTCAAGGTACAGAACAAGGCCAACTTGGCTAACTGGTTATTTATATACATGGAGTAAGCAGGTTAGAGCCTTCTGGCTCCAAACTTTTTGAAAAGGAGAACAGGTAGAGCAAGATGATGCTGCACTAACCTTTTAGGAGTAGGGTATAGTTGGGTCTTAGGATCAGAAATACAAACTTTAGAAGATTTATAATTTCAAAGCTGTTTGGGTTCTCTAAATATGTTAAAGTACTCTGGTTTTTTTCATGGTAATTAGCAAAGCTGGCTTTAATATGTCAGGCTGAACCAGATGCACTAAGTAGAAAAGGGTATGCATTTGGTCCACAGGTAGACAAGAGTTTTAAAAGGAGTAACAGTAAACAGCAGCAGAAACAAAGTAAACAACAACCTTTAAATAAAGAGAAGGACACAGGAGGGGGCCAAGGTGGACAAATTTGAGACTCTCTCTCCACATACATACAACTCTCTCTCCATATATGTGGAGAAATCTTCCATTCTGTCAAATGTTTATTTTTATTTTGTTTTTTCAAAGGACTTTCCTAATAATCCTCACTTTTCCTGAATGATAGAATCAAAGTATCACCAAGAAATATTAAGTAAAATCACCTCAATTTGCATTCTAGAGATTCATTTAAAAGGAATATTGATACAGTTGGGGTCTAAAAGGGTGGTTTCCATAATACATAGTTTAAATAACTTTTAAAGACTCACCTGTAGGCTTAACTGAATAAAACCCAATGGCCTCTCCTTTCTTCCACAGAATCTTAGCATAATCAGTACTGCTATGACACAGGAATGGGATCTCATTTCTCTCCATTTCCTGTTTTCTATAAATAATTCGATTCAGAACATACAGAACCACTCTCTCCCCAAGAGTTCTCACCTACAAAGAGAGTCAAACACCAGGCACAACAGTTATAATATGCATCAATTCACAGATGCTATTTACCTCACTCCCTGCTCCCTGCGTCATACCTCATACTGGTATTCAAAGCACTTTGAATATATTCAAAGTGATTTGTAAAACATTTTATTATCACAGAGATAAGGCTAATCATTTATGCCAATAACAATCCATTTCTATAGACATGTATTATGCATGGAATAAGGCCTCTCAGCAAAATTCTGAAACAGTGCACCAATCCCCAGCATCTCCTCGTTAGCACTCAATATTTTCTTTCTGCTTCCAGCTGTCAGGTCAAGGGTCTCACCCACCCTAATTGCTGCCCCACCACCTCTACTGCTTCAACCCTTTATCACCCCATTTCAGCCTCCACATTAAAAAAGAAAAAAGGAGAAAAAGCTTCATGTCATCCCCTGGAGACTTTAAGAACAATTACCTCATTGATGAGCAAATCATAATTATGCTCTTGGGAAAGGAATCTGTCTCATCTCTTCCAGGTAAAGTGTTCAAAAAAATAATTTTGCTGTCTCACTATAAGGACTATCCACCTTCCTACCCCTCCCACCCCCACACACACATATACCCCTCTGCCAGGCTAGGCAAGACATGACAGTAAAACCAAGGAAGTCTAGTGAAAACATACTTGGGACAATCACAGAAAGGAAACAGCCTCACTTACCTGCAGGGCTACGTGGTCACAGGGACCCCTTACTAACTTTCTGACAATAAACAGCTGGGTTTCCCCCCATACACATCTTTCACTGCTAAAAACTAAAGTTTTAGCTGTAAAGTCTAATTTCCCCTAAGTCTCCTTAAAGAAAAACAAGAGTGCCCTCTAATTAGGTAAGTGGAGAGAGAAAGAGAGAAAAAGCGTTAACCATATAGACACCACTCCCCAAAACATCCCCAGTAGGGGATCTCCAATACCAAACACATGAAATGACAAACCTTGCTAGCTTACAAGGCAACCTATTCCTCCCTTAAACAGCTCTGACCAGCATAAAATTCTTCCTCATACTGAGCTAAAATCTATTTCCCAAAGACTATGCTTTGATATTCTGGCGCCATACAGCCTACAGATATTTGAAGACAGTCATGATATTCCCCTAAATTTCATACCAATGTTAAACATAGGAACAACTGAAGGCAAAGACTAACCTAATGCAATTTCGGATACTCCTGCCATTCCAGTCCTCTCCTTTGAAATTGCTCCAGGTCCCTAATATCTGTCCTCATGATGGGCATGCAGACATTACAGGTACATACACTGAAGAAATTGCTAAGACAACAGGGCTTTTCTGCATAAACTTAAGAATTTTTTATTAGCTTTTTTGCTTACCTTGATTTACTTCTATTTAACTAAAGCCCAATCTTTTTCCATGTGCTGCTGTTTCAGTTTGGTCTTCATGGTACACATGGTGGTTCCTTTTTTGAACCAATGGATACTACCTTACATTTATCCCTATCTATTTTCATCATGTTAGATCCTTTCTCTTTGTTTCTTAATTCTGCCTTTCACAGATTGGCTCTCCCACTCAGCACGGTGGCGTGCGGAATTGATATACATGCCATCTATTTCTTCCTCTAAAAGTAACTGATAAAAGGCTGACCAGGACAGAAGAAAACACAAAAGTTTTGCAGTATGCTACTGAGGACATCCCTACCACCCCAATGTTTAGGACACCAAATAGACCACCCAAAATGGCCCTATGATAAACACGTTTCCTGATCAGTCTCTCCTAGAGACAGGGGACCTAGGCGACCACACCGAGGGGACCTAGGCTACCCAAAAAGCTATTGGGTAGCTTTTTGTCTACCCAGTAAAAAAAAAAAAAAAATCAGAATCTGAAGTTGATAGGGTAACTACAGCTCAACTAACCCATAGGCATTCATTCTTCCTCACCCAATTCTCACATACTTTTAGAACCACATAAAATTGAGAAAGCCAAAATGAGTACCAGTTTCATCATAACATGAAACTCTAAGGGTTTCATACAACCTGGTACATGAAAATGGAGAAGAGCTCAATAATTTCAAAAATTATCACTGTTTACGGGAAACATATTGTGAAACGGCCTCATATGAAAGATTTCTAAAATGATAGGATCTTATTACCTGCTTAAGCCCCTCTCTAGAAGGGACAGATGTTTTCACAATATCATCAATAGCCCACCACTGATCAGCAAGGTAAAGTGCCACAGCTAAAACAGAATAAATGATTATTAACATTTAAGTCTTAAGGTATACAATATTACTACTTGGTAAGGTTTATATAGATACCCTTAAATATACCCATACAATGTGGCCCCATTTATACCGTTTTTATTTTACTCATTAAACATTTAATTACAAGCAATTGAGAATCATAATTTCCTAAATTTACAGTTTGAAACAAATTTTCTTTTTAAAATTTTTTTCATGTAGCTCCCTTTTAATAAATTTCTAACTAGAGAAAAATTCCTCTATTTGCAAAGATTAAACAAAAAGGAGACCTGTGAGTGAGTCCTCAGGTGCAAAAAGAGCAAGAATTTTCTGTGTCTGATCTCCACCATAAAGAGGTACAAAGCCTACATTTGACAGGCTAATAGGTATCTGAAATGAGAATTGATTGAAGATTAGTGAAGAGTCGGTTAAGAAAATACAGGATAAAAACATGGTGCTTCCAACCAAAGTATTAACTTCTACATTGCTAATTATATAACTTCATTTCATAGAAGATATTTCTAGTCTAAAAAAAAAAAAAAAGGAACTCATATAGAATTCTCTTTTGTAGGAATTTTATTATCTTGGTAGTGGGGGAAATGAATGTTTATTTCAATAAATATTACTGTGCTCTAGTCAGAAGTCCAAATAAAAATAAAAACATGATATGGTCCATAGGTCATTAAAAAAAAAACTATAGTTTATTATCTGTTAGACTATGGTGGGTGGGGGGGGTTCCATTTTTAAAAGACACCAGATAGGTAAATTTTATTTTTCCTGTTTTTTCAAGATGCATACAATAAAATTTTTTGGCCTTCATTATTCCAATACTAATTTTTCATTTACAGATAATATTACAATTCAGAGAACTACAAAATATTGGTGCTAGAGGAGACTTTAACGAATCCTTTAAAATCATCACAATTTTCCTGAAGAAAAATCTGAGGCCTAGAGAGGTTAGAGAATTTGTCTACCATCAAGTTCACAGTGAAATTCTAATGATTCCAAGCTTAATGATCTATCACAATATATCACAGCTCACTAAGTAGACATTTTTATTTTATTTTAGAAAAGGGAAGATTTATGACACAAAAATATGTAATTTAGTGTTTTGCTGACTTTTTTACTCAAAAAATTTCCAAACTCACAAATTCCAAATCTAAAGAAAATTTAATTGAGTTAGCTCAAATATGAAAACCATCTTAGCAAAACTGGTAAACTACTTACATATAATTTTAAAGGCATAATACAAATATTAGGCAATAACCTATAGAGTTTCTTTTTAAAACTGGATCATGCCACTGTACTAACCAATCAATATTTATCCATTTTATTGATAGTCTTCTGATAAAAATTTCAAAGTGATTAACTTTAAAGTGATTTTTAAAAAAGGATCTTGATCTCATGTACAACTCAACTGAAAAGACTGATAAAAATTACCGCACAACACCTTACCGTAACATTGAGAAGAGAAAAACACTCGGGGTTTTCAGGGTCCCCACACCTTAGATCTGACATATAATCTTCAGCAGAATTTTCCAGTTCCTCGTGACTACAATTATCCAGCATATCCACAGGGAATGCCATCCTCTTTAACAAACAAGGGACAAAATGTTTCAGAATATGAAATGCTATCTTCCTTTACGCATATGAAACTTTTTATTGCAATTATTTTAGCATTTTATTGTAAGGAGACTTCTTTTTCATTATGCCAAGACTTGAGCTGATTTAACAATGTATGTCAAAAAGAAAACTTTTAAACATTATTCATTTGAATTAAAAACAAGAAATAAAATAGCAATTAATGGTAATTCCTTAAATGATGTAATATATTTACACAGGTATAAGCTATACATATTTGCACATAAACACACACACACATAAATATATCCTCATCTACCTACATAAAAGTTATTGTAAAAGGGGCCGGCCGAGTGGCTCAGTTGGTTAAGAGCGCGAGCTCTGAACAACAGGGTCAATGGTTGGATTCCCACATGGGCCAGTGATATGCGCCAGAGCTGAACTGTAGTTGAGATGGTGAGAGTGCATGCTCTTAGCAGCAATGTTACCGGTTCGATTCCCGCAGGAGATGGTGGGCGGGCCCCACGCCCCCCTCCCCGCCGACATACACACAACTAAGATTGAACATGGCACCTTGAGCTGAGCAGCCATGAGCTGCCGACGGGAGGCCGGATGGCTCAGTGTGCAACAAGGTTTCCTGAACCCGCATGGGATGGTGGACTATGCCCACCCGCAACTAAGATTGAACATGGCACCTTGAGCTGAGCAGCAGCAAGCTGTCCACGGGAGGCCAGATGGCTCAGTGTGTAACAACGTTTCCCGAACCCGCATGCGATGGTGGACTATGCCCACCAGCAACTAAAACTGAAAGCAGCAACTGGACTTGGAGCTGAGCTTGCACCCTCCACAACTAAGACTGAAGGACAACAACTTGACTTGGAGCTGATGGGTCCTGGAAAAACACAATGTTCCCCTTCCCCAATTCCCCAACACTGTTCCCCTCCCTAATTCCCCAATAAAAATCTTAAAAAAAAAAAAAAGGATTCTCAATGCCCAGTTCATGGCTAGCTTCAGAGCGTGTTTGAACTCCTTGTAATTATTTTTTTTTTAAGTTATAAAAGAACAGAAGGGAAATTTTTGGAATCACAGAAATGTTCTACAACTGGATTGCAGTGATGATTGCTCCACCCTATGAATTTACTAAAAAAAAAATCACTGAATTGTACAGTTACAACAGGTAAATGTTATACTACATAAATTACAACCCTCATAAATACAGTTGTTAAAAAAAAAAAAGCCAGTGACTTAATGGGGAAACGCTAAAGATTGCCCCACTAAAGTCAGGAAAAATAAGGACTCTATTGCTATATAACATTATATAGGTACTTGCCAATGCAATTAGAGAAAGCAATTAAAAGTATAACAATTGGGGATGGGGGCAGGACTATCTACCTCAATTTGCAAATAATATATTTAATTGAAAAACTCAAAATAATCAATGGAAAAACTATTTCTATCAATAAGAAAATGTAGTGGGCCCGCCGAGTGGCGTGATGGTTAAGAGCTAGCTGGCTTGGGACGCCAGAGGGCCCCGGTTCGGACCCCACATATGAGGGCCAGTGACACTGCCCTCTGCAGCTGAGATGCTGAACAACAGCTCAACCTGGAGCTGGGCTGAGTCGCCAGCGACGGTGTAGGCTGCAGCCCCTGTGGCAGTGGGTGGCCATGGGCTACCGTATGTAGCCAGCAGCCAGCATGAGCGGCCAGCAGCCGCAGTGAGTGGCCGTCCAGAAGCCGGTGACTGATCTGCCTCGCCCGGGAAGAGCGCAATGATGGTGCCAACTTGGGCCAGTGAAGCAACGTCCTCTACAACTAGACTGAAGAACAAAAAACGACAGCAACTTGTCTGTTCCCCTTCCCCAATTCCCCAATAAAATAAAATAAAATAAAATAAAATAAAATAAAATAAAATATACATATATACATATGTGCTCCGGTTCATTGCAGCTTTATTTACAGTGGCCAAGACATGGAAACAACCAAGTGTCCTTCGATAGATGACTGGATAAAGAAGATGTGGTGCATGTACACAATGGAATACTACTCAGCCATAAGAAAAGATGAAATAGTGCCATTTGCGACAACATGGATGCAACTTGAGGTTATTATGCTAAGTGAAATAAGTCAGACAGAAAAAGTCAAGAACCATATGACTTCACTGATATATGGAATATAAAACTGAAAACAACAAAGGAACAAGACAAACAAAGAAACAAAAATACATAGACACAGACAACAGTATAGTGGTTGCCAGAGGGTAAGTGGGGGAGGGGGGTGGTAAATGAGGGTAAAAGGGATCAAATACATGGTGATGGAAAGAGAACTGACTCTGGGTGGTAAACACACAACGTGATACATAAATGATGTATTACAGAATTGTATACTTGAAACCTATGTAATTTTACTAACCACTGTCACCCCAATAAACTTTAATTTAAAAAAAAAAAAAAGAAGCTTATGAGACATTTCAATCAGATGCACTGAGAGGATCCTGATTTGTATACTCATGATAAAAAGTCAAATAAAAAATAAACTTATAATTTATATCAAAATCAGAGGAGGTATAAATAAAGCTAGTATAGGTTATCTTGTAAAAGCTCTGTTTCATATTTACCCAAAATAAAAACTGTACAGCCCAACTGCTATATTTGTCAATAATCTCTTCAATTTTGATTTTTAAAAATTTATAAAAAGGCAGAAGAAAAACTGAGAAAATAAGTTACTTTTCTCTGACGTGACCTTCAAATCCATTTTATCACAACAAAAGTATTAGCAAGCAAAAAACTGAAAATCTAATAGAAAATCTAATGAGAGAAACATAAAAGACAGGATGGACATCACAATATATAGTAAGTTATATACAAATATATTTTTCTGAATTTTGAAGATACGATGATAATGAGAGAAACTTATTTTTTACCATAATCTGAAATCTTGGTCCTAAGGACTTTAAAACTTGGTGTACTTGACTGGGAACCTAATTTTATACAAATATGTCTATACCTGCATACTGGGAGTGCCGAAGACATGTATACACATTTTAAGAAATGTTATCTATGCTCAAGCAGTAGTTCACCATAATCAGAAGTGTCTGGATGCTGATGGTAACCACTTTGAGCACCTCTTGTAATTGCAGAAGTCAAATGTGACTTGTATACGTCTTTTGTTATCAGTATATATTATTACAATTAATACAGTTTTTTCCTTTCTTACAATGTGTATACTTTTTTGGCACCCTCTGCATTTTTATAATCAAATTTATTTTTTAATTTTAAAAATCAAAACCTAGAAATAGAACACAAAAATTCTGTCCATCTGTTAGTAAATGTAAATGTCTAAATAAAAGGACAAAGTTACAAAAAAATATTTGTGAAATATTTATGAAAACAAAACCACAGGATTTCCAGCCAACTTATAAAAAGGAGAAAAAACAAACAATGAATTTCAAGAGAGATCAACCAAGAGTTTACGTAAATACAATGTTATAGTCATATGATCCTTTTCTAACTATAACATTGTATTTACGTAAAATACAAGTTTAATAGTCATTAAAATTGTTACATTTGACTATAGAACAATGTTATTTCTTTAGTTTGCTTTTGCATTTTGACTTTGATAGAGATACAAAGATTTGCCCAAAGTAACAAATAAACTTCTTTCACAGTCAAAGTCATATAAAGGACATATAAGGAAAAAGAGCCTGATAGAACAGCAAGCTGATGTGTGATTTTCTTTCTTTTTCAACTAATGTTACTATGACATGGTTAATAAAAGACTTTAGGGCCGGCAGAGTGGCTCAGTTGGTTAAGAGCTTGCTCAAGAGTTTGAGCTCTGGGCTGGCCGAGTGGCTCAGTTGGTTAGGAGTTGGCTTAAGAGCACGGGGCTCTGAGCAACAGGACCACAGGTTCAATTCCCACATGGGCCAGTGATGCTGCGCCCGAGCTGAGCTGTTGCTGGCAGGATGGCTCAGGAGGTCTAACAAGATTGCCTGTTCAATAGTGGGCTACCCCCACCCCGACCCCCCCGCCTTGCAACTAAGGCTGAATTTGGCACCTTGAGCTGAGCTGCCGCCTTGATGGCTCAGTGGATAGAGCGTGCGCTCTTAACAAGGATGCTGGTTCGACTCCCGCATGGGATGGTGGCTACGCCCAACCACAACTAAGACTGAACACAGCACCTTGAGCTTAGAGGCCACGAGCTGCTGACAGGAAGCCAAATGGTGACTGGCGCCCTCCACAATGAAAATTGAAGAACAACTTGGCTGGTCCCCTTCCCCAATTCCCCAACACTGTTCCACTCCCTCAATTCCCCAATAAAATCTTTAA
>NW_017731405.1:4519330-4525805 GCF_001890085.2 Hipposideros armiger | reverse complement strand
AAAAAAAAAAAAATTCTTATAGGTTATTGCTATTATTTAGGGGTATTAGGGGAAAAGGAAGATTAAAAAATATGGAAATTTTAGAGCTAAAAAAGTTCTTAAAGGAAAAATAAATTATCTCAGCCAATCCAAGTCATGATCCTACCTCTCCTGATTGTTTCCCCAACATTGAAAATAGGTTAGGTATCCAGGCAACATAATGGTCAATGCTCTTGTACACAAAAAAGTCTGGTTCTGAACCTTATAATGATTCTTCTCTTGATTCTTCCCTTTTCTCTTTTCTCCCTAACATCATTTCCTTCCCTAACTAACCTAGACCCTGTACTACATCAGCTCAACTGATCTCTTTATCTTACTTACCTTTTTTTTTTTTAAGCTGAGCCATCCTGCCACCTGTTGGCAGCTCAGCGGCAACTCAGCTCAGGCTGAGAATTGAACCGGCAACCCTGTTGCTCAGAGCTTGCACTCTTGAGCGAGCTCTTAACCAACTGAGCCATTCGGCCAGCCCTCTTAATTACCTTTTTATTCTTCTATCCCTGCTGCCCTACACAAGGCCCTAAATCCTAGATTAATCCTTCTCCACACTTAAAACTGAGTTTTGGGGTACAACAAAAATGAAACCACTGAACAGACTGCTTATAACTGTCAAATCTCAGGTGGGCTCAACACTGCTCAAAAATCTTTTTCTGTCCTCTGGGAAATGAAAAAGCTGATTGATTACATATGGATGAGGACTGCCTATAAATTTATGGGTAATAAAGCGGGAAGTTAAATGGGGTTCATACCTGCTGCCTCTTTTTATTTCAAGTAGAAGGCAAAATCATCTTTTGAAGTAACAATCACTGAGCCAACAGTGGACTATGCACTTCATGACCCAGATTACTGAACACTATTTAAAATCTCAGACACAGTTTACAAAACTCAGGAAAGCCAAACTACGAACTATTTAAATACACCATAAAATTTTGTCCTTCATTTCAATATTAAACAATGTAAACTTCTTTTTTTACCTAGCTTCATTACTATATAATACATCTGATTTTATAATCCTTTATTAAAGTTAACATGGGTTTGGCATAGTAAACCTCAAGGATACAGACAATTATTAAAAGCAGGAGTCTACACAATATGCACACAGTTATAATCTTTAACATAAACTATCACAAAGGTGTGTCTCATTTAGAATCGTGAAGAACTGACGTTTTCATTTTAAAGAAAGGACGTCTAGTTCAAAACAAAAGCAAAAATAAAAACTTGGTGCTTAATTTTGGCATATGGTTTATGAACTATTCAGCTGAGTCACAATCACCACCACCACTACCACCACCCCATCCCCATTTCCTAATATTTTCACTACACAACTAAGAAATGTGACCAAAGGTTGGCCATATCTGCCAGTATCAAACCAACTGGGAAAAACAGCAGTCTCCGAACCACAGGCTACCATTTCTCTTTCCCTTCAGGGCCTCTCCAACTTTGCACTTCCAGCCATGGCCCCATACACTTACTCTTGCGATTCTCTTGCAAACTCAGGTGGGTTCACTTACCAGATTAAGTAAAATGCTTTTCTTACCTCTCATTGGCAGCAGGCCCAGGGGACAAAAAGATAAAGAGATAGTAGTAGCCTTCCTATCTGACTTCAATACATATTTACTAAACAAATAAATAAATGAACAAAAGTTTGTATAAATAAACTGCACATTGGTGCTAGGAGGAAGAGCTGCCTTCCACAAATGAAAGCCATGTGAAGTTCTGCTGCTAGATGATAAGCAATAGATGGTCTTTCAACATGTAGAGAAGACCCTCTAAAAAGAAAGAATATACTAAACGGAGGCCAGAAAACATGCTAAGAATGGCAAGTAGTTGGATTTACCAAGGGAATTAAAATGTATATAAAGAGAAGTAGTGGAAAGAATGCTAGATGGGTGGCTGGGTGGCTCAGTAGCGTGCTCTGAACAACAAGGTTGCCAGTTTGATTCCCACATGGGGCAGTGGGCTGCGCCCCACCACCAACTAGATTGAAAACGGCGACAGGACTTGGAGCAGAGCTGCGCCCTCCACAACTAGATTGAAGGACAATGGCTTGACTTGGAGCTGATGGGTCCTGGAAAAAACATACTGTTACCCAATACAAATTAAAAAAAAAAAAAAAAAAAAATGCTAGAAAAATAAATTGAGAACAGAACATAAAAGTCCAAGAATACAAACTAAAGAGCTTGGACTTCATTTGGTACACAAGTAGGAGGCAATGTAAGGATCTTGAGCAGAAAAAAGAGACAGTCAAGGCTATGCTTTAAGACAATTTATCAAAAAAAAAAAAAAAGGACAATTTATCCAGCAACTGTGTGTAGAACGGATTAATAGGAAGAATTGAAAGGAGACAAGTTAAGAAAGACGATAAATACCTTGTGCCTACTTCTCTTAATATACTTATCATATGACAATGTGATTTATTTTTCTTCATCTTAATATCCTACCAGGCTCAGAACTCCAGGGAAGCATAATCCATTTTTTCCCAAACATAAAGAGTGGGGAACGGGGGTGGCTGGTTAGCTCAGTGGTTAGAGCACAGGCTCATGACACCAAGGTTGCCAGTTCGATTCCCACATGGGCCAAGGGGCTGCGCCCTCCACTAGACTGAAGACAACTACTTGACTTGGAGCTGATGGGTCCTGGAAAAACGCCCTCCACAACTAGATTGAAACAACTACTTAACCTGGAGCTGATGGGTCCTGGAAAAACACACTGTTCCCCAATAAAATTTTTTTTAAAGGAGTGGGGATGGGGGGCCGGCCGAGTGGCGCGATGGTTAAGAACTTGCTTGGGATGCCAGCGGGCCCTGGTTTGGATCCCACATATGAGGGCCAGTGACACTGCCCTCCACAGCTAAGATGCTGAACAACAGCTCAACCTAGAGCTGGGCTTCCGTGAGTCGCCGGCGACAGCGTAGGCTGCAGTCCCTGTGGCAGTGGGTTGCCATGGGCTACCGTATATAGCCAGCAGCCAGCGTGAGCNAAAAAAAAAGTTTGAGCTCTAAGCAACAGCGGTTTGATTCCCAGCCCAAGCTGAGCAGCCACTGAGCTGCCAATAGGTGGCAGGATGGCTCAGCTTAAAAAAAAAAAAAAGGACTTTAAACATTGTCATGTTTAAATAGCCTTTTCCTTTTTTTTCTCTTTCAGTTTTATTGCAAAGAAGCAAGTTCTATTAAATAGGCATACTAGGTCATAATGAATAAAGAACCCAGTGGCATAGTCCAGAATAAGAGAATTTTGGGGTAGTAAATAGTCTCAGAGGTCTTGGTTGTTTTATCTAATATGCTTTAGGTAAGAGTCATGTGTAGGCCCAACCTGCTAGCTTATGGTAGGGTGAAACTGGAATACAGGCCAGGTCTCCCAAGCCATTGATCTTTTCTCTAACCTAGTGCTGCCTGAACTTCAATAATTTGCATACCACCACCGACATTTTTTCCAGTGTGTCAAGTGCCTATACATACATACACATACACACACACACACACACTCTCATCCCATTTCCTCCTCTCTTCTTTTTTAATGTGGTAAAATACTCATGAAATTTACCATTTTAACCATTTCTAAGTTTACAATTCAGTGGCAGTAAGTACAGTCATACTGTTGTACAACCATCACCACTCTCCATTTCCAGAACTTTTTCATCATCCCAAATAGAAACTATGTACCCATTAAACAATAAATCCCCATTCTTCTCTCCTCCCAGCCCCTGGTAACCACCATTCTACTTTGTCTCTATGAATTTGTCTATTCCGGGACCCTCATAAGTGTAATCATACAATAATTGTCTTTCTGCATCTGGCTTACTTCACTTAACATAATGGTTTCCAAGTTTATCCATGTTGTAGCCTGTATCAGAATCTCAACTCACCTTTTTAGAAACATTTCATTCACTTTAAAAAACCTATGAAACCACCAATTTGTTATATTAGATTATACATTTCCCTAATCAGCATTAAAATTTCTAAGTACCATAATTTAAATGTTCATCTGAATATCAATTAAAAACCTCTCCTAAATCACCAGTAGTATGTCAGCATACTTTATAAAACACTGCATTATCTGTATGCGATTGCTTACCATAAGATGTCACTACTACAGATCAAAGGCACGTAGAATATTAAAGTGTAAAAACAGAAATTCACTATCCTTCATTCTTAAACCTCTTTAGATTGACATTTTTAAATAGAAAAATAATCATTTCTGGGCTTATTTTTATTATTAGTCAAAGATTATACCACACACATACACACAATGAAACAAAATCCTGTTTTCCTGAAATCTGACAACTTAAATACTCTGAAATTTGCTTAAAGAGCATTACTGGGGGGAAATAAATTCACTTGGTTAGAAGTTGATTTCTGAATACAGTTTAAAGACAATTATAGCATCACAGTTTTTAACATGAAATTTGAAAATACTTCCCTAATTTGAAAGGCCCAGACATACACTCCTCTTCTAAAATATTTTTCTTTACAAATCTGTCCTTAAATCCATTACTTTTATTACTAGTCACTCTCAGTGCTCAATTGTATTAGCTAAATAATCATTTATTAGTATATAAAGATGAAAGAACTAGAAATTATTATAAATCAGTAACAGCAGCAAGTACATAACATTTACTAAGACGTGACCATATACCAGACTTTAAAGGGGTTGTTGCATATAATATATAATGAAGTACTTCAGCTGCATTCTAGATGAAAACGCAGAGCTTTAGAGATGACAAGACTTGACCAACTTCACACCACTAGTTGGGCTAAAAGAATATGAATCCAAACAATCAAATACACCCTCCAATATAATTATTTTACTCAATATGCAAAATCAAATATCATAGTATTTATTATGGAATATGAAACTTCATTTTGTTAAATATTATAATTACCTTGCTATTAAATGTTCTATCACATATTACACTAAAAAGAGCATTAGAATTGGAATTCTATGACCTTGGTTCCTGGGTTAGCTCTGTTACTAAGTAGCTCTGTGACCCTAAGCAAGTTATTTACCCTCTTTAGGCTTCTGTATTCTCATTGATAATGTGATGTGAGTGGACAGGATAATCCTAAGGACCTTTTCACCTCTAAATACTTTTAACTGTTTATTAAAAAAATGTTGGTTAACATACGAGTTCATAAATTACTAGCTTTATGGTGGTTCGGCTACAGCTTAGAGGCCAGAGAAGGGTCGTAAGGTTTTCGAGAAAAATATAGGTTGCTATGATAAATCACTCACTTCTCCATCTTTTTTGTTGTTTTTAAGCTTCTGTTCTATGTTACATAACTGTAAAGCTGTCAGATCAAATTTTGTCAACTACTTTATGCTCTGCCCATGAAATAAACCAAAAGGCCTAACTTGAATCTACATGAATGAGAAAGCTTAATGTCACTTTAAGTGAAATAACTCATTAAAAAATTCACAAAGACTAGACAAGTGTAAAAAGTGTCCAAATTAATTTATAATTTAAGCAAAAGGTATGCTCATTAATACTGGCTAACTTGTATAAAAACATAATACTCAGACCTCTTACATAAGAACTCTAAGATGCCCATCAGCTATTTTACATCCATCTTTTAATAATTTCACTCCCTTTTCCTGAAAAATTATATAACTACTTGAAAGAATGAATACTCTTTTTTTTTGTTTTTAAAGATTTTACTGGAAAATTGGGGAAGGGAACAGTGTTGGGGAATTGGGGAAGGGGAACACTGTTTTTCCAGAATCCATCAACTCTAAGTTGTTGTTTTTCAATCTTAGTCGTGGAGGGCGCAGCTCAGCTACAAGTCCAGTCTTCGCTTTCAATCTAGTTTGTATGTGTGTGTGTGTGGGGGGGGGGATGCAGCCCACCATTCCATGCAGGAATTGAACTGGCAGCCTTGTTAAGAGCATGTGCTCTCACCAGCTGAGCCATCCAGCCGCCCATTGGTAAGCTCAGCTCAGGCGCAGCTCACTGGCCCATTTGGGAATCGAACTGGCGATGCTGTTGCTCAGAGTTCGCACTCTAACCAACTGAGCCAGCTGGCTGGCCCCAAGAATGAATACTCTTAATAAGAAATCATGAAAGAGAATTAGAAAAAAAATCCTATTATTGTGATTTATCCCCTATTCAATGTTAATTACTAGATATTAACTATACTCTTTAAAAGAGAACGTATTTTATAAGCTCAGTTCCAATATTATTTCAAGATTCTTATATGTTAGGGACGGCCAAGTGGCGCATTGGTTAAGAGCTGGCTTGGGACGCCAGAAGGCCCTGGTTCGGATCCCACATATGAGGGCCAGTGACACTGCACTCTACAGCTAAGATGCTGAACAACAGCTCAACCTGGAGCTGGGCTGCCCTGAGTCGCCAGCGACCACGTAGGCTGCAGCCCCTGCTGCAGTGGGTTGCCATGGGCTACCATCTGTAGCCAGCAGCCGCTGTGAGCAGCCATCCAGAAGCC